>NC_081175.1:8280000-8580000 GCF_012432095.1 Onychostoma macrolepis | reverse complement strand
CCCTCTGGAAGAAGATTTAGAAGCATTAAATGCTCATCTAATAGATATAAATTTACCTTTGTTCCAGAGGCTATTCGTTTTTGCAATTCAAAGTCTTAAGTTTTTTAATGAATTTATTTATGAAGCATGTTGGGTTGTGTTTTTATTCATTTTTTTTTACGCATTTACTTTTTGTACTGTCTGTGTGATGTTTTGTGTCTGCTGTATAATGCTGCTGCCCTACTTGAATTGCCCCTTGTGGGATTAATAAAGTTGTTAACTTAACAACGGACCATTATTCTAAAGTGTTACCCACCTAGGTTCCTAACTGATGACATAGAACTGACAGAGCAGCCATCAAGTATTAGACAGCGTTATAGGTCATTACCTGTGGAGGTTTTTGGTCCTATAATTAACACCCCTGTTTTTTCAGAATTTAACAGTAAGAAATTACTAGTCATCCAGTTTTTTATATCAACTATGCATTCTGTGAGTTTTGCAAAAAAAAAAGTTTTGTCAGGCCGCAAAGAAATATAGAGCTGAGTATCATCAGCATAACAGTAAAAGCTAACACCATATTTCCTAATAATATCTCCCAAGGGTAACAAGTTGTCACACCCACAGACGTTTTGTGTTTTCATCCCCCATGTGCTCTGTGAGACCCAGTTTTTCCTTGTGTTTGATTATGTTAGGCAGTTCACCTGTGTCCTCATTGGTTAATCCTCCTGACCTGTCTGTCCCTCATTAGCACCCCTACTATAGTTCTAGCATGATCAGTTGTCCCTCGTCCGATATTGATGTTGCTGTATGTTATGTGCTACGTGTTTATGTGCCATGTGAAAAATTTTGTGTCTAGAGTTTTGAAAAATGACGTGAAAGTTCTGCAAAAATGATTGTAAAATACTGTAAATATTGTTTGAATTCATCTTCGTTTTTGTTTTGAAAGTTTTTCTTTTTTGTTATGGATGACCCTGCTGTCCTCGTCATCCTGCTGGAGCAGGGGGATCGCTGTCTTGAGGACCACACTAGAGACTTTGTGTTCCTCGACAACCTCACACACTGTGAGGCGGCCTAGTCGCGGGTCAAAACACCACACTTACATTCCGATCAAAACATCAAACAGGTTCTCCCCACTCGGTGACACACCCACTGAGAAACCTGATGAAAGTGCTGTAGTTATTGGCGATTCTATTGTACGGAACGTGAAAATAGAGACACCAGCCACCATAGTCCATTGTTTACCTGGAGCCAGAGTGCCTGACATCTTGGCAAATTTAAAAGTGCTAATGCTAAATGTAAATTCAGTAAAACTGTTATCCACTTCGGCTCTAATGATGTTCGACTTCGCCAGTCGGAGATCACTAAAAATGTTAAAGAGGTGTGTGAACTTGCAAGTACGATGTCAGACACTGTAATATGCTCTGGTCCGCTCCCTGCTTACCGTGACTGTCGTCACTCAATGGCTGGATGTCTAAGTGGTGCCCGCAAAATAACATAGGCTTTATAGACAATTGGAACAATTTTTGGGGCAGACCTGACCTGTTGAAAAGAGATGGTGTTCATCCCTCCTGGCGAGGTGCCGCTCTTCTATCTAGAAATATGGCACATAGTCTTAGAGTTCGTATTTGACTAACTGGGGCCCAGGTCACAAAGCAGACAGACTGGCTAAACCGACCGTCTGCTACCCGCCTCACGCCACAGAAATCAGTTAATTCTCAGCACATAGAGACTCTTTCACCTAGATATCACACTATAGAGACTGTGTCTGTTCTCCGTACTAGAAAATACAGAAAACATCCAAACCAAAGTAACAGTAACAATTTAATTGATGTTCAACAAATAAAAAACAGATATAATACAGATAAACACATGATAAAGCTTGGCTTATTGAATATTAGATCCCTTTCTACAAAAGCACTTTTTGTAAATTATAGGACCACTGACCATAAACTAGATGTGCTTTGTTTGACATAAACCTGGCTAAAACCAGATGATTACATTACTTTAAACGAGTCTACACCCCAAGATTACTGTTACAAACATGAACCGCGTCCAAAAGGTAAAGGGGGAGGTGTTGCTACAATTTATAACAATATTTTCAGTATTTCTCAGAGGTCGGGTTTCAAGTATAATTCATTTGAAGTAATGGTGCTTAATATAACGTTATCCAAAGAAACAAGGGTTAATGATAAATCCCCTGTGATGTTTGTACTGGCTACTGTATACAGGCCACCAGGGCACCATATAGACTTTATTAAAGAATTTGCTGATTTTCTATCGCAGTTAGTGCTGGCTGCAGATAAAGTCCTAATTGTTGGTGATTTTAATGTCCATGTTGATAATGAAAAAGATTTGTTGGGATCAGCATTTATAGACATTCTAAACTCTATTGGTGTTAAACAACACGTGTCAGGACCTACTCATTGTCGAAATCATACTCTAGATTTAATACTATCACATGGAATCGATGTCAGTGGCGTTGAAATTTTGCAGCAGAGCGATGATATCTCAGATCATCATCTAGTCTCAGGGCTCTCAAGTTATAGCGAAAGTTTGGCGTGAGATTAGGGGAGGGGCCACACAAAGGGGAGGAGTCACTCAAAGAGGAGGGGCAAGTCAAAGGGGAGGAGCAACTCAAATATTTGCAGCACCCAAGTTTTTGCTAGCGGTTCAATTTTACCTATTGTTCATAATTGACCAGCACAAATAGAAGTTATAACATTTGGTAAATCTGATGAAAGACAAATTCATTCTAATAAAATAAAAAGATTTATGTTCAAAATAAATAAAAATACAAATGTATCAAAAATAAAAATAAA
The DNA here is from genome assembly GCF_012432095.1 of Onychostoma macrolepis. NCBI lineage: Eukaryota > Metazoa > Chordata > Actinopteri > Cypriniformes > Cyprinidae > Onychostoma > Onychostoma macrolepis. Next base: position 8,577,202 of record NC_081175.1, on the reverse strand, counting down.
TTTTGGCTCAAACGAGCCAACTGAACAGCAGTACTCAATGTACATACTGTACACATATACATTTACAGTACTTACCCTGAGCATGTATGTCAAACTGTGTGTGTGTGTGTGTGTGTGTGTTGAGGACAAATTCTGTAATCCTACTGTGTGTGTACAGTATGTACATTGAGCACTGCTGTTTAGTTGGCATGTTTGGGGCCAAATTTCTTTGTATTTTTGATCCTTTTTTAAATATGTAAAACTATTTATTTTATTTAGATGGATTTGGCTGTCTTTTATCAGACTCACCAAGTGTTATAACATCACTAGTACTTTCCTTTCAGGAAGCCAAAGCTAAGTTAAATCTTCTGGTTGCAAAGCAGTTGAATAGTTTTTTTTTTTTTTGACTGCATTAATAATACTTTAGCGCGAATTTGGCTATATACCCCAACATCAGCTGTCACTATCTTTTCACAGGCAAGTGATTTCGTAGAGGAATCTTAAAATCGAAAAAATAAATGAAGGGGTTACCTACAGCATTCATCAGATTTTTCTCTTCCAACTTACACTCCATGTGCGCGCATCCATGTTGCTTAGTAATGAACCCACTTGCTGCAGCTTAATCGCGTTATTTAAACGGAAACAACAACATCCTAATTTCTGATTGGCTGGTAGGTGGCATTTAACTCTATAACTCAAGAGTAAAGAGAGCTATGAACTCGGCAGAAAATTTACCTCTATATTCCCTCATCTATTAATTGTATATTAATTGTATAGTAATTATAGTTATCCCTTCTCAGCGTGAGAAATACAAGGTGTGGCGTGAGAGCGTGTGAACTGGTTGAAATGAGTCTCAGGCCGAATGCGTGAGACTTGAGAGCCCTGTAGTCTCCTGTATATTCCATATAGCTAAAGCTGTAAAGCCAACTCCTTGTTACAAATATGGTAGAACCATCACTTCTACCACAAAAGACTGCTTTATAAATAATCTTCCTGACTTATCTCAATTCCTCAGCATATCCAATAGCTCAGAACAACTTGATGATGTAACAGAAACTGTGCACTCTCTCTTCTCTAGCACTTCAGATACGGTTGCTCCTTTACGCTTAAGGAAGATTAAGGATAAGAGTCCAACACCGTGGTATAATGAGCACACTCGCACCCTAAAGAGAGCAGCCTGAAAAATGGAGTGCAGCTGGAGGAAAACAAAACTAGATGTCTTTCGTATAGCTTGGCGGGAAAGTACCCTATCCTAGAAAAGCATTAAAAACTGCTAGATCTGATTACTTTTCGTCTCTTCTAGAAGAAAACAAACATAACCCCCCGTATTTATTCAATACAGTGACTAAATTAACAAAAAATAAAGCATCAACAGGTGTTGGCATTTCCCAACAGCACAGCAGTAATGACTTTATGAACTACTTTACTTCCAAGATCGATACTATCAGAGATAATATTGTAAACCATGCAGCCGTCAGCTACAGTATCGCATCAGACAGTGCACTATAGATCCCCTGAGGAACAATTCCACTCATTCTCTACTGTAGGAGCGGAAGAATTGTATAAACTTGCTAAATCATCTAAACCAACAACATGTATGTTAGACCCTATTCCATCTAAACTACTAAAAGAGCTGCTTCCAGAAGTCATAGATCCTCTTTTGGCTATTATTAATTCATCATTGTCATTAGGATATGTCCCCAAAACCTTCAAATTGGCTGTTATTAAGCCTCTCATTAAAAAAACCACAACTTGACCCCAAAGATCTAGTTAATTACAGACCGATCTTGAATCTCCCTTTTCTGTCAAAGATACTAGAAAAGGTAGTATCCTAACAATTATATTCCTTCTTAGAGAAAAATGGTATCTGTGAGGAATTCCAGTCAGGATTTAGACCGTATCATAGTACTGAGACTGCTCTCATTAGAGTTACAAATGACCTGCTTCTATCATCTGATCATGGTTGTATCTCTTTATTAGTTCTACTGCGCTGCGTTCAACACTATAGACCACAACATTCTTTTGAATAGACTAGAAAACTTTGTTGGCATTAGTGGAAGTGAATTAGCATGGTTCAAATCATACTTATCTGACCGCCATCATTTCGTAGCAGTGAATGAAGAGGTATCATATCGATCACAAGGGCAGTATGGAGTACCTCAAGGCTCAGTACTACGACCGTTACTTTTCACGCTTTACATGTTACCCTTGGGAGATATTATCAGGAGACATGGTGTTAGCTTTCACTGTTATGCTGATGATACTCAGCTCTATATTTCTTCGCGGCCCGGTGAAACACACCAAATTGAGAGACTAACGGAATGCATAGTCGATATAAAAAACTGAATGATGAGTAATTTCTTACTGCTAAATTCTGAAAAAACAGAGGTGTTAATTATCGGACCTAAAAACCCCACATGTAATAACCTAGAACACTGTCTAACACTTGACGGCTGCTCTGTCAATTCTTTTTCATCAGTTAGGAATCTAGGTGTGCTGTTTCATAGCAGTCTTTCATTTGAAAGCTATGTTTCTAGCATCTGTAAAACGTGGTGGTTGTTCTGCACGCTTGATCAACAAACTACAGTTGGTCCAAAATGCAGCAGCTAGAGACCTTACTAGAACCAGGAAGTATGACCATATTAGCCCGGTTCTGTCAACACTGCACTGGCTCCCTATCAAACATTGGATAGATTTTAAAATCTTGTTAATTACTTATAAAGCCCTGAATGGCTTAGCTCCTCAGTACTTGAGCGAGCTCTTATCACATTATAGTCCTCCACGTCCGCTGCATTCTCAAAACTCTGGCCGTTTGATAATACATAGAATATCAAAATCGACTGCGGTCGGCAGATCCTTTTCCCATTTAGCACCCAAACTCTGGAACAATCTACCTAACACTGTTCGGGAGGCAGACACACTCTGTCAGTTTAAATCTAGATTAAAGACACAGCTCTTTAACCTGGCTTACACATAACACACTAATACGCTTCTATTATTCAAATCCGTTAAAGGATTGTTAGGCTGCATTAATTAGATCAACCGGAACCCGGGAACACTCCCCATAACACACGATGTACTCGTTACATCGTAAGAAGAATGGCATTTACGCTAATATTTGTCTGTTTCTTTCTTATTCCGTTTCTCAGTCCGTATCCGATCAGATGGTGGATCAGCACCAAGAGATGATGTCTGCAGCCCTGATCATCAGCGGAGAGCCCCTGAGACATAAATTATAATAAACAAACAAATATATATTATAAAAATACACCGAGAAACAATAAATGCATTAAACTATACATTACAATTATAGCAAATGAATAAATCATATGAATGAAAAACTTCAAATAATGAATAAAACACAAATACATTAAATTATAAATTAAAATGCTCCATCGGGACAAGACCACGGGAATCAGATAAGCCCTTTACACAATCTGACATGGCTGCGGTTGGAATTGAACTGCAGGTTTCGTCTGGCAAGAGGAGAACTGGCCCCCCGACTGAGCCTGGTTTCTCCCAAGGTTTTTTTCTCCATTCTGTCACAGAGGGAGTTTTGGTTCCTTGCCGCTGTCGCCTCTGGCTTGCTCAGTTGGGGTCACTTAATTTCTAGCAATTATCGTCGATTTGGTTGCACAGATATTATTTAAACTAAACTGAGCTAGACAATGACATCTCTGAATTCAATAATGAAATGCCTTTAACTGAAAATTGAGAAAATTGAGTGTTTAATCTTACCATTATGCATTACTGACACTCTATCCTCCAATTTGATACTGTTAAGTGCTTTGACACAATCTGTCTTGTTAAAAGCGCTATATAAATAAAGATGACTTGACTTGATTTTACTTCCTGGACAACTGCCTCTGCTCATTCTACAATGTGGAATTTAAAGGGTCATGAAACTCCAGACTACTTTTTCAGAGATTTTAGCAGAGGTGTTTATGTTGCAAATTATAGAAGACTATGTTAGCATCCGTTAATTTTAATTGCTGGAGAAAAGTGGTTAATTTTAAGCTTTTTTGCGCTATTTCATCTTCCAGGTTTAAAATTTCCACTCCTCCGGCTGTGCCTCATCCCTTCGGCTCTGTCAGGGTCCTTCTTCCCTCTGGCTCCACCTTGGTCCCCTATCGCTCCGGCTCCACCGCGGCCTTCCGGATCCCGCCTCCGCCTCAGTTGCCGGAGCCATCTGCTCTGCCTTGGCCCTCCGGATCCTCCCCGTTGCCCTGGCTTATCAGCTCTCCGTCTCCGCTTAGGACTCCACCATCACCTGGTCGTCAGCCTTTCCTCCACCATGGCTCCTCCCTCCATCGGCTCCACCGTGGGCCTCCATCAGAGCTGTGGCCTGGGTCCTACCTGGCCCCTCCCTCCGTCTGATCCACCCAGGATTCTGTTTGTCGTCCTCCTCCCAGATGTCCGTCCTCTGCCCGAACCTGCTCCTGATATTTGTCTGCCTGACTTCCTCCCAGCCCTTTGCCATCCCCTGTCACCATCCCTTCTCCACTCCTTGTGTCCTCATTCTAAGTCCCCCTCCATCCCTCCCTTTGCTGTCCCTGTGGCGAACTGTCCCACCCATGGACGTTTTGTTTTCATCCCCCATGTGCTCTGTGTGACCCAATTTTTCCTCTTGTTTGATTATGTTAGTCAGTTCACCTGTGTCCTCATTAGTTGATCCTCCTCACCTGTCTGTCCCTCATTAGCACTCCTACTATAGTTCTAGTGTGTTCAGTTGTCCCTCATCTGGTATTGATGTTGCTGTATGTTATGTGCTACGTGTGTCTCCTGTCTGCCTTTGTGGATTTTCCCTTGTGTGGATTATATTATACTGTTTGAATTCGTGCACTCCTCATTCCACCGTAGCGTGACACATGTAGAGTGTGAAATGTAATGGTTCTAGTACTGAGCCTTGAGGTACTCCATACTACACTTGTGATTGGTATGATACCTCTTCATTCACTGCCACAAATTGATGGCGGTCAGATAAGTACATGTATGATTTGAACCATTCCAATGAACTTCCTCTAATGCCAACATAATTTTCTAGTCTATTCAAAAGAATAGACTAGAAAATTATAGTATCAAATGTGGCACTAAGATCCAGTAGCACTAATAGAGAGATACAACCTCGATCGGATGATAAGAGCAGGTCATTTGTAACTCTAATTAGACCAGTCTCAGTACTATGATACTGTCTAAATCCTGACTGGAAATCCTCACAGATATAATTTTTCTCTAAAAAGGGACATGGTTGTGATGATACTACCTTTTCTAGTATCTTTGACAGAAAAGGGAGATTCGAGATAGGTCTGTAATTAATTAATTTGTTGGGGTCAAGTTGTGTCTTTTTAATGAGAAGCTTAATAACAGCCAGTTTGAAGGTTTTTGGGACATATCCTAATGACAATGACAAATTAATAATATTCAGAAGAGGATCTATGACTTCTGGAAGCATATTTTCATCCAGCTGCGCTCCATTTTCTGGGCTTCTCTCTTTAGGGCACGAGTGTGCTTATTATACCATGGTGTCAGACTGTTTTCCTTAATCTTCCTTAAGCGTAAAGGAGCAAGCGTATTTAAAGTGCTAGAAAAGAGAGAGTCCATAGTTTCTGTTACATCATCAAGTTGTTCTGAGCTATTGGATATGCTGAGGAATTGAGATAAATCAGGAAGAATATTTACAAAGCAGTCTTTTGTGGTAGAAGTGATGGTTCTATGATACTATGATTCTATTTGTAACAAGGAGTTGAATTTGCAGCTTTAGCTATATGGAGTATACACAAGACTAGATAATGATCAGAGATATCATCACTCTGCTGCATAACTTCAACACCGTTAACATCAATTCCATGTGACAGTATTAAATCTAGATTATGACTTCGACAATGAGTGAGACCTAAAGTTCAGAATGTCTATAAATGCTGATCCCAATGCATCTTTTCCATTATCAACATGGATATTAATATCATCAACAATTAAGATTTTATCTGTAGCCAGAACTAACTCAGAACATCAGCAAATTCTTTAATGAAGCCTGTATGGTGCCTTGGTTTGAAAATCTTGCCAATTACTTATAAAGCCCTGAATGGTTTAACTCCTCAGTACTCAGTACAACAGCTCATATTACATTATAGTCCTTCACGACTATAATGTCCTGCGCTATGAGCGCAGTATAACGTCTGACAAGACTGGATAGTTCGTTTTTCTGAGGTGAGAGACTTTTTATTTAATGTTAAGAAAATAAGGACAGAATAATGACACTGACATTAAGCCTGTCAACATCTCATCTGACCGCAGATAGCCTGAATCAGGACAGCGCTTTTTTCTCAGCCACTCTTTACTTAAACTGCATCTGACAGAAGTGTCAACGGCTTTCATGCACGCCTTTTAAAATAAAAGTCTCGCATCAGAAAAACATTAAGAATTACGTTTTTTTGTAGTTGATGTCGTTTCTTTGGCCGTAAAGTGGGTCGCGACCCACCAGTTCTATAATTCAAATCCGTTAAAAGATTGTTAGGCTGCATTAATTAGGTCAACCGGTCAACTTCCCAAAACACATAATGTACTTGTTACATCATTAGTAGAATGGCATCTACGCTAATATTAGTCTATTTCTTTCTTATTCTGAGGTCACCGTAGCCATCCAGATCCAGACCGTATCCGGATCAGATGGTCACTGCAGCCACCCGGATCCAGATCAGATGGTGGATCAGCACCTAGAGATGACCTCTACAGCCCTGAATGCCAGCGGAGATCAGGACAACTAGATGAGCCCCAGAGACTGATCCCCAGTGAAGACCCTGTCTCCTGTCGGCCATCGGGACAAGATCACAGGCAGTGGCGTGCACAGACCTCCAGAGGGGCAGGGGCAAAAGGGGGGGGGGGGGGGTATGGGTTTGGTCCCCCTCAGCTAGGGGTGGGTGATATGGCAAAAATACCACTATTTTTTTTTTTAGAAATATCACGATTCGCAATACTATCACAATTCTTTGTCATGTTGGATTTTCTATTTTGCAAGCTGTTTGAGCAGTACAGCCAAACTAATTTCCCTATTATAAAGACAAAGCCTTTCAAGGTAACAAAATATAAAAAAGTATGGCGGATATTTAGGCTAAAGTGGGTGAAGATAAAAATCGTTGTCATTATTTTATCTTTGTTATTAAAAAATGAGAGCAAAGATACACATTACAAATACACATAATATACAAATAAAATAAACAGTGTTTTATTTTCAGGTAGTCTACAATAATGAACAAATATAAAAATAAAACACTGTATAGATTGATTACTATTAAAGCATCTGTATTAAAGTTTTTCAGTCAAGAGTAGTGAGTGATTTTTCTCTTTGTGTTTGGTGTTTTATTAACATTAAAGGAATAATTCACCCCAAAATTAAAATAGGCTAGTGTTTGATTTTTATACCTTCATTTACTCACTCAAAAGTTGTTTTAAACCTGAACGAGTTTCTTCTGCTGAAAATAAATGCTATTTTGAAGAATGTGGAAAACCAAGCAGTTGCTGGTCTACAGTGACTTCCATAGTATTTTTTTTTTTTCCTACTGTTAAAGTCAATGTGGACCAGCAACTGTTTGGTTACCCACATTCTTCAAAATATCTTATTTTGTGTTCAGCACAAGAAAGAAATTAATACAGGTTTGGGACAACATGTGAGTGAGTAAATAATGACAGAATTACAATTTTAGGGTGAACTATCCCTTTAATTACAGTCGGCAGCATATTTAGTACTGTCCCTTTAAGACCTGCACGCATCTAATATACAGGCACACATGCGTTTCTCTCAGCTGTTTACCTTCATTTTAGACATAACCAACTGAGTCTATACATAAACCTGGTGTGTTTTGACAGTATTAGCACCAAACATAACTTAGTTCAGTAATCAGGCGCTGTTTGACGGGCTTTTTAGAGCACGCGCTTTGGGTGTATGTGCTCAGAAAAGGCGCTCGTCAGAACAGCACACTGAGTGAAACGTTTAACCAGTAACTTATGCAGTTTTGGTGACTGCGAATAAGTGCAGTGTCCCGTGAGAGGAACTCTACTGCTGAGTTAACACTGATGTGAATGTATGTGGCGTTGTACAGTATATAGAGACAGCAGCGCCGGAACTGCAGCTGATAGAATGCGCGCTGAAGTACGATACTACGATATTTCTTCAAAAAAGCAAATCGTGGAGACATTTTTATAGTCCACGATCAAAAATCGTCACATCGAACACCTCTACTCTCGGCAGAAATCGCAGACTGGGGGCACCGGACCGCAAGGGCACTTTACCGTCGGACCTCAAAGGGGCAGGGGCTCGAGAATCAAATTGTTTTTTTGCCAACATACATAATGCAACTGAATTTTAAACACTCAAATAAATGAAAATCAAATTAAACATTCTTTTCACCCAAAAGAAAACATTTCTGGAATTTATATTGTAGGGATGGTCATTTAATGAAACTCAAATGTAAATATTCTAATATTTTGAGATAGTGGATTTTTGACTTTCATGAGCTGTAAGCTCTAATCATCAAAATTAAAAAAAAAAAAAAAAAACTTGAAATGTTTTACTTTACTAATCATTACATGTAAAGTTTCACTTTTTGAAATGTTACAAAAAAAAAGAAAAGAAAATAACTTTTTCACGATATTAAAATTTTTTGAGTTGTACCTGTAGATTAATCACCTGCAAAGGGATACTCCACCCCAAAAATTTTGTCATTAATCACTTACCCCATATCGTTTTCAAACCCGTAAAAGCTTCGTTTGTCTTCGGAACACAATTTAAGATATTTTGGATGAAAACCGAGAGGCTCGTGACCGTCCCATTGACTGCCAAGTAAATAACACTGTTGAGGCCCAGAAAAGTATGAAAAGCATACAGAATAGTCTATCTGCCATCAGTGGTTCAATCTGAATTTAATGAAGTGACGAGAACACTTTTTCTGTGCAAAGAAAACATTCTTAAGTTGTGTTCCGAAGACGAACAAAGCTTTTACGGGTTTGGAACAACATGGGGGTAAGTGATTAATGACAACATTTTCATTTTGGGGTGGAGTAACCATTTAAGGCTAACATATTCATACTAAAAGCCAAAAAACTTTGGATTTTATTGGACTTTGAATCACACCATGATGGTTCCATCTGGCCAGAGGAGAACTGGCCTCCTGACCTTTTCTCCATTTCTGTCATCTATGGGAGCTTTGGTTCCTTGCCACTGGCGCCTTTGGCTTGCTTAGTTGGGGACACTTAATTTCTGGCAATATTGTTGGCTTGACTGCACAGACACTATTTCAAGAGAACTGAACTGAGCTGGATGATGACACTACTGAATCAACAATGAACTGACTTTAACTGAAAACTGTTATTATCCTCTTGCATTACTGACACACCATTTTCCTGTTTAACACTGTAAAGCTGCTCTGACAAAATCTGCTGTATAAAGTGCTATATAAAGGTGACATGACCTGACATTGTACTGTAATTTTGTTATTAGATCACCTGTAAAAGCATCCTGTCTAGTATTTTGCACTCAATATTCCTCATACAGTAATAAGTAAATTTGTACTTTTGGAATTGGTATGCGCCATACAGAAAAGTGCAGCATTTTTTATCACCACAATCATAGTTTACATCAGGAAATACTGACAGTGACTGTTAAGCCAAGCCGACGGTTGGCCGACTAAGTTTTGTCAGTGTGTTCCGCACCGCCGGCTGAAGTTGTCCTCGTTGGCTTTTTTTCTGCCGATTCGACATGATGAATTGGCGTCGGAGCTCGTCGGTCAGTCGGGCCATCTGTTCATTCTGATTGGTTGTTCTGCTGGCGAACCAGTGTGCGAGAAAAGATGCAGAACGGATGTGCTACTTGGCCATCAGGTGCCGAGCGTCGGCTTGGACCCAGACGCTGCCGACGTGAGCCGACCTCTCAGTCTGCTTTCGTCGCCACTAGTTTGTTGGCATCAGCTTGGTGTGTACCAGGCTTTACTGTATATTGACAAACATGGCTAAGTATTTTTGATCTTGTTCGTGAACAAAGAAACAAGGAATTGTCATTCTGACAGTTCTATGTCCATTGACATGAATAGTTACTTTTAATAGAAAGAAAATCTTGATTTTGAGAAAGTTACAGGTTTTTCAGGCAATCCATTCTGTGTTGGTGTTTGTGCAAACTGATTCAAGAAATGCTCCAAAGTGACTGAGCAAATCTGTAATAAATGCTTAGGAATTATGTTCATTGTTAGGTCATTTTAAGGCCGGGACACATCAAGCCGACGGTCGGGCTAGTTTGTTTGGTGTGTTCCACTCATTGGCTCTCGTCGGCGGCAGTTTGCCCAATTCAACATGTTGAATCCAGTCGCGTAGCTACTTTTTGTAATTTTGAAGTTTGTAATTTTCCAAATGGATGTAATTTATTAAACGATACTAATAAACGTCTTATTTCACTGTAACTTATTAAAAATATTAAACGCTTGTTTTCATGGTCAATTACAGGTTGTTTCTTGGTTTTCCCTCTTCCTGTAGGTGCATATCATCATACGCTTGTCAAAATGATTCGTCCGTTTCTGTTAGTTCCACCCACAATGTTATGTTTACGACGTAAGGATATAATAGTAAAATGCGCGCGTTTGTGAAGTTAAATTTGAAAATAGCCTAGTGAAGCAAACATAAATCAGATCAATTCTTTAAAAAGTAAAAGTCTTAGCAATAAATCCGAACCATCTACAAATGAAACCCGACAGACCACCTGAGGGTGCTGGATTTATCGATCGGAAACTTCTGAACCAAGTGTGTTTGAAACATAATTTTAGCATAGGTACAGTGTTTGATCCGCAAAACAGATGCCTGCTTTGTGGAAAGAAACACAGATCCTGGTCGCCACAACAAACTGCATAATTTGCAGCTGCGCACATTTCTGCGGTCCTCGATGTGCGTGAACTGACAAAGATTTTGATTATGAAATCATCAGCGAAGCCCCCTTGTTTCACACTGAGGTAATGCTTTTTAATAAACTCCCTTTAGTTAACGTTAGTTAATGCATTAACTAACATTAGCAATACATTTGATACCGTGTTTATTCATCTTTGTTAACCAGCTCAGGCAAATGTTAACAATGTTAACTTTAACTTTTAATTTTAATAATGTCCTATTAGTAAATTTTTAAATGAACATTAAAATAACAAATTACTAATGTTAATGCATGCTTCAGAAGTACTGTGTAATGAACCTTGGTGCTGTATTTTTTGTTGGCAATTTGACATGCAGTTTTCATATGCTACACACCTGGCCCACCCAGTTTTATGTAGGCCCACCCACTTAAACATTTCTGGCTACGCTAGTGGTTGAATCAGCATCGGGGCCGTCGGCGAAAGGGAGAACTCTGATTGGATGTTCAGTTTAGCGAACGAGTCAGTGCCCGAGAATTACAGCGAAAGTGATGAAAACGAGCACGTAAATGAAGGCAGCACAGACAGAAGGCTGTTTAAATGTTACGTGATCTTTGCCAATCATTCTAATATGCAAATGTTTTCATAACAACATGAGCCGCTTAAAATGATTAAAGTTATCAATGTTACTGATATTCAAAATGGTAAGCAAGCGCTGTTTTGTTTATGTTTCGTATAGTCGAGTCAAGTCACCTTTATTTATATAGCGCTTTTAACAATACAGATTGTGTCAAAGCACTTAACAGTATCAAATTGGAAGACAGAGTGTCAGTAATGTATAATGGTAAGATTAAACACTCAATTTTCAGTTAAAGGCACTTCATTATTGAATTCAGAGATGTCATTGTCTAGCTCAGTTTAGTTTAAATAGTATCTGTGCAATGAAATCGGCGATAATCGCTAGAAATTAAGTGTCCCCAACTGAGCAAGCCAGAGGCGACAGCGGCAAGGAACCAAAACTCCCTCTGTGGCAGAATGGAGAAAAAAAACCTTGGGAGAAACCAGGCTCAGTCGGGGGGCCAGTTCTCCTCTGGCCAGATGAAACCCGCAGTTCAAAAGTTTATATTTCTATTTTTATTTTGTTGCAATTTCTAACAATAATAGTATTATGTAGTTAGGTATTTTATTATATTTTTAGTTATTTTGTTATATTTTTAGTTTTATTGTATTTTAATCAAGGTCTTCACTGGGGATATGTCTCTGGGTCTCATCTGGGTGTGCTGGTCTCCGCTGATGATCAGGGCTGTAGACATCATCTCTTGGTGCTAATCCACCATCTGATCGGATACGGACTGAGAAACAGACTAATATTAGCGTAGATGCCATTCTACTTACGATGTAACAAGTACATCGTGTGTTATGGGGAGTGTTCCCGGTTCCGGTTGATCTAACTAATGCAGCCTAACAATCCTTTAACGGATTTGAATAATAGAAGCGTATTAGTGTGTTATGTGTACGCAAGGATAAAGAGATGGGTCTTTAATCTAGATTTAAACTGACAGAGTGTGTCTGCCTCCCGAACAGTGTTAGGTAGATTGTTCCAGAGTTTGGGTGCTAAATAGGAAAAGGATCTGCTGCCCGCAGTCGATTTTGATATTCTAGGTATTATCAAACGGCCAGAGTTTTGAGAACGCAGTGGATGTGGAGGACTATAGTGTGATAAGAGCTCGCTCAAGTACTGAGGAGCTAAGCCATTCAGGGCTTTATAAGTAATTAACAAGATTTTAAAATCTATCTGATATTTGATAGGGAGCCAGTGCAGTGTTGACAGAACCGGGCTAATATGGTCATATTTCCTGGTTCTAGTAAGGACTCTAGCTGCTGCATTTTGGACCAACTGTAGTTTGTTGATCAAGCGTGCAGAACAACCATCCAATAAAGCATTACAATAATCTAACCTTGAGGTCATAAACGCATGAACTAACATTTCTGCATTTGATGTTGAGAGCATAGGTCGCAATTTAGATATGTTTTTGAGATGAAAAAACACAGTTTTACAGATGCTAGAAACACGGCTTTCAAATGAAAGATTGCTATCAAACAGCACACCTAGGTTCCTGACTGATGAAGAAGAATTGACAGAGCAACCATCAAGTGTTAGATAATGTTCTAGGTTATTACATGTGGGGTTTTTAGGTCTGATAATTAACATCTCTGTTTTTTCAGAATTTAGCAGTAAAAAATTACTCGTCATCCAATTTTTTATATCGACTATGCATTCCGTTAGTTTCTCAATTTGGTGTGTTTCACCGGGCCGCGAAGAAATATAGAGCTGAGTATTATCAGCATAACAGTGAAAGCTAACACCATGTCTCCCGATAATATCTCCCAAGGGTAACATGTTAAGCGTGAAAAGTAACGGTCCTAGTACTGAGCCTTGAGGTACTCCATACTGCACTTGTGATCGATATGATACCTCTTCATTCACTGCTACGAACTGATGGCAGTCAGATAAGTACGATTTGAACATGCTAAAGCACTTCCACTAATGCCAACAAAGTATATCTGCGTTTATCGTATATCTTTGTTTCGGTTTCTCCTTTTGAATGACGAATATATACTATTGATAGCTGCTGAAATAGTTAATTTGTCTCACGCATGCGCAGGACGCACGTGTTAGTTTGCCGTTGGTTGTAGTCTGTGCGGTGTGTTTGAGCGCAGCTTTTCTGTCCGACATGAGACGACAACACCGTCGGCATTCACCGCCGCTAGTTCTTTGAAGTCGGCTTGGTGTGTCCCAGCCTTTAACTTACATTTACAATTAGAACCTTAATGTAAGGTGTCACCATATTATCTTTTATATAGTATATATATATATATATATATATATATATATATAGACCTAGTCCATATTTAGACTTGAAATATGTAAGCATCTTAAAATTTAGGACTTTTATTCCTACACATTTTTAAGGAAAAAAAAAAAAGTATATAAAATCTTGACTGAAGTTTACATTCATTCATTTTAGAGATGCTTTTATTCTAATTGAATCAGAAATACAACAAGTGATTAATCATGAGGAAATGAACACGAGAAGTGCTAGTAATACAAAGTTTCAAACAAGCATTAACCTTTCTTTTAAAAGAAGTATTTAATGTTAATATATGTAAGTATCAATGTCAAGGGCTGATATGTAACAAACACACACTACTGTAAAAACCATTTTGTTTAAATTACAAGTAGATTACCTCCATAAATCAAACGCCCACATTTAAATACCGGCTGAAATGCAGTTAGATAAAATGCAATACTGTTTAAGCAAGTTAATATCTACGGTCTTTGATGGCTTAACACATGCTTTCAAAAACTGAAGGGGGAGAAATATTAACAAGCTTGATGCTATGACCTGGTAGATAAATAATAAATTAATAAAAAAAATCATCATCATCATCATCTGCCAGGCTATTTTGATATTAAATATTCTTTATCTCCCTAGAATAATGTGATTGCTCTAGAACAAAACAAAAAAAAACATACACCAAACTAACCATTTAACAGTTTTGTATTTAAAAAAGTACATTTAAACATGACAAATATTCATTATTGTTCATTCGGAGAACTGTTTTTATCTGCTGATAAAGATGCAAATGCATGTTCATCTATTAACCTCTTTTTTGTTGTCTGAAATAACATCTTTTTGGAATTTAGAGCCATTCAGACAGAATCATGTTTTCCAGAATTATTGCTTCTTTCAAGAAGACATGATCAGTGGTCATACACAATACTGGTCATACTGAAGACACGGATCTATTACACCTTCCAGTAGCATTCAAGTTCTATGATCTCTCTTTCTCTCACACACACACGCACGCACACAATTCAAGCTAAGCATGGAGTAAGATTTTGCCATAATTACATACGCATCATATGCTCTTTCAATCAGACGTTAATAATACTCTTCAAGTTACCACCTACTAAAAGTTGACATTAATTATAGGAAGAAGAATGTGTCAGGCAGGAAGTGAGGTAAGAGAAGCATCATGCTTGCTTTAAATGTAGTCAATGCTATTATTTTGTTGAATGCATTCATTGACCTATTGAGGTAAACTGTTCTGAGGAATACAAGTGCTTGAATCACATTTGTCCTGCAGTAATGACCACTATAAAGAGATACAAGATGAACAACGCAAGATACAGAGAACCTGATCTTTGCACCAGCTGTTGTTTAGTAAGGATGGAGTTTCCAGCCCCATATCTTTCTAGACAGCAGATTCTCCTCAGTGCTGAAGATGTTATTGATTCTGCTTCTTTGAAAGGTACCTATTGGACAAGGAGACAGAATTACTAGGGTTGTAAAAATAATTTATCACACACTTGCATTGAACTACACCATATACTTATTAATAAATTAGAATTAACCACAATTAGTCACATATCTTAATTTGGGAGACTTTTTCAAAAGACAAATTATTGTGAGAGACAATGGTATTGAAGAGACAGTGATAATTCATTCATAGCTGCACACAGTTCATACCTGCATTTTAGTATCACTGCTATACAATTATAGTTTTTGTTATTATATTGGCCCCTACAGTTCTCCTAAGGATTTTTTTTTTTTTTTTTTTGTCAAGGTTTCAAAGCATTTTGGTGTCTTTAACATGCTCAAGAAACTCTTGAAACTTGGCACACATGTTGGAATTGTTGGCCATTAGGGCTGGGATAAAGCAGGAAGTGAGTCCCAGTCATAGTGCCACCAACTGGCAGCAGGAATTGTGTACTTTCAACTGCTTTTAAAATCGTCCTCTTACATTTACCCAAATTGCTTCAAACCAGATCAGAACAATGTCAAGACACAGATGTTTTAGTTTTTAGTTTTAGTGCACTTCATTTTAGTTTAGTACTTCTTCTTAAACTAAACAAAAATGAAAAAATTGCCTTGACATCTAGCTAAAGTAAAATCATTTTTTTTATATTATTATTTTTATTCAGTTATTAATTTTTGTATTTCAAGTAGCTTTATAATCAGCACTCTACATCTCTCTTCATCTCTCCTCATATTAAAGTGAATATAGTATTTTGTTCACTTTACCTTTCCCAGTGCTTGTGGTTGAGACCTGAGAAGTCAACAAGTTTAGCAATCTCCTTCAGATACAGAGACAGCTTATAGAGTTCTTTGTCTTTCTCACGGTTTAAGTGTGCCTTCATGAACGGTCTGATCTGTGACCAATACAGAATGACAGAAACAATTAACATGAGTGGTGGGAGAAGATAGAAAAAAATCCTCTGATGCATCATGATTTTTATTTCTTTAACAATTTTAAATTGGTTTGGAAGAACTGATTTGTTTAGATCTTCACCACAGCTGGCACTTACATATGCTCAATATTATGCTTGCTGTCAATAATCTTGTGAACAAGCATTTAAACTTCCATAAAGTTTGGAAAGGTTGAAGAAAATTACTGTGGGTTCATTGCACAGGATACGTGCTGTGAGAAACTTGTGCTTTTGCATATACATATACATACATACACAGGTGCATCTCAATAAATTAGAATGTCGTGGAAAAGTTCATTTATTTCAGTAATTCAACTCAAATTGTGAAACTCGTGTATTAAATAAATTCAATGCACACAGACTGAAGCATTTTGAAGGCTCAGGAAACCTTTGCAGGTGTTTTGAGTTGATTAGCTGATTGGCATGTCACCATATTCTAATTTGTTGAGATAGTGAATTGGTGGGTTTTTGTTAAATGTGAGTCAAAATCATCACAATTAAAAGAACCAAAGACTTGTTTAATACACGAGTTTCACAACTAGAGTTGAATTACTGAAATAAATTAACTTTTCCACGACATTCTAATTTATTGAGATGCACCTATAGCAGCACGTTAGCGCCGATAACGGCCCACCACTAATATATATATATATATATATATATATATATATATATATATATATATATATATATATTAGTGGTGGGCGTTATCGCGTTAACGCGTTGCGTTAACGTGAGACTCTTATCGGGCGATAAAAAATATCGCCGTTAATCTATCCTCAAAGTTGGGTTGGGAGCTGGGTCTATACTACGCAAACTATGACGACTTTCACCTGATATTTTAGCGGATGTATACCTAGTCGAATTGGATGCAGCTATGAAGCCGGGTTTGCTTCAGGGAAAGTTTATTTTAAGAAGCTTCCCAATGGAAATCGGCAAGTCATTTCTGTCTCTACGTTACATGGTCGCTATCTCTGTATCGCGCGCACAGCGGAGTTCCGCCACGGTTCGCACACACACACACACACACAAGTAAGCACACTCCCACTCCTATTTGTAAATATTAAGCCGCAAAACGTCTATTTAAATATGACTTCTGTGTGTCTCTGTGTTAATGTATGGCGCAGACGCACGGGTTTGTTTACTCATACAGAAGCGCGCGTGACGCTTGCGGCGATATTAAAGTCTGTCTTCTCACTAAATGAGGACATAAATACAAGAACAACATCTCCAGAACTGCTCTGAGAGGCACTTCACGAGCATTCGAGCGTTTCATTTGAGAAAAACTATCCTCATATCATATACACACAGAAACGTAAAGGTATACACGGCAACCCGTCAAAATAAAAGTTCGGTTTCACTTGAAGACATTGGGCAGAACGTAATAGGCTACTACTACTAAAACTATTAAAACCTTATCTTTAAGGAATAATCATACAATGTCTTCAATGTTATTATCAATATTAAATTCTTGATGACTGCTAGTTGTTTACTACTAGTAGTGAACTTATTCTGATCTACTTGGCAGAATTCAAATGAGCCATTTTAATCTAGATTAATCTAGATTAATTCCAAAATTAATCTAGATTAATCTAGATTAAAAATTAATCTATGCCCACCACTAATATATATATATATATATATATATATATATATATATATATATATATATATCTCTCAAGTCAAGTCAAGTCAAGCTTTATTGTCATTCTGCTACATGTGGGGCCATACAGTGGAACGAAATGTCGTGCCTCACAGGACCACGGTGCTACATAAATACAGGCATACAGCAATGAAGTAAAACAATATAAACCTATACACAACTATCCTACTGATAGATTTTGACTATAAATATACTATATATAAATATATATTTTTTTACCTATACATAAACTAAAAAATACAAACTATACGAGTGCTTCAGATAAATACTGTACATGTGCGAAGAGAAACATTGTGAGTCAGCATCTGGCTGGGGAACAGTGCAGGATGATTTGTAGTGCATGAGCATGTAAACATACGTATATTACTGAGTCTTTTTGTGGGATTTGTGTACACACAGCAGTGTGTGTGAAAGGTGCGCATAGAGAAGGAGAGTGTGCTACTACAGGTGGTTTGTACAGGCCCACTCACCTGTGTGTAGCACACTTCGATTGCACAAAAAAAAGTTCCTTAAGTTTCAAATGGTCCATGTTTCAGGAGGTAGGGGGTTTATATGGGGTTTCAGAGAGGGGTGGGGTGATTTGAGTTCAGGGCTCTCACAGCCTGGGGGAAAAAGCTGTTGAGCAGTCTGGCAGAGCGGGCTCTGATGCTCCGGTACCGTCTTCCTGATGGTAGGAGCTGGAAGAGATTGTGGGAGGGATGTGTGGAGTCCTTCACGATACTATTGGCTTTGCTGGAGCATCGTGTGAGGAAAATGTCCAGGATGGAGGGGAGAGGGGCACCAATGATCCTTGCAGCTGTGTTCACTGTCCGCTGGAGGGTCTTGCGATCTGCTGCAGTACAGTTCCCGTACCAGACAGTGATGCAGCTGGTCAGCACACTCTCAATGGTGCCCCTGTTGAAAGTGGTGAGGATGGGTGGAGGGAGACTTGCTC
This sequence comes from Onychostoma macrolepis, assembly GCF_012432095.1. Taxonomy (NCBI): domain Eukaryota; kingdom Metazoa; phylum Chordata; class Actinopteri; order Cypriniformes; family Cyprinidae; genus Onychostoma; species Onychostoma macrolepis. Next base: position 8,558,471 of record NC_081175.1, on the reverse strand, counting down.
TTTTCAGCCGGTGGAGAAAGTGTAGGCGCTGTTGTGCCTTCTTGGAGAGTGACATGGTGTTGGTGGTCCAGGTGAGATCCTCTGTGATGTGCACCCCCAGGAATTTAGTGCTGCTGACTCTCTCCACAGTCGAGCTGTTGATGGTCAGTGGGGGGTGATCACCAGAGTTCCTTCTGAAGTCCATCACAACCTCCTTTGTCTTACTCACATTGAGGGACAGGTTGTTAGTGCTACACCATTCAGCCAGCTGTGCCACTTCCTCTAGCTCTGTAGTGCGTTTCATCATTGTTGCTGATGAGACCTACCACTGTTGTGTCATCAGCGAACTTGATGATGTGGTTGGAGCTGGACTTGGCAGTGCAGTCGTGGGTCAGCAGCGTGAAGAGCAGCGGGCTGAGCACACAGCCTTGTGGAGCACCTGTGCTCAGTGTGGTAGTGCTTGAGGTGTTGTGGCCGACATGGACTGACTGAGGTCTTCCGGTTAGAAAGTCCAGAATCCAATTACAGAGGGAGTTGTTAAGGCCCAGCAGGTTTAGTTTGTTGATGAGCTGTTGTGGGATTATTGTGTTGAATGCTGAGCTGAAGTCGATGAAGAGCATTCTAACATAAGAGTCTTTGTTTTCTAGGTGGGTAAGAGCCAGGTGGAGGGTGGAGGAAATTGCATCGTCTGTAGAGCGGTTTGGACGGTATGCAAACTGAAGCGGATCGAGTGTGTTGCGGAGGCTGGTTTTGATGTTGTGCATGACTAACCGCTCAAAGCACTTCATTATGATTGGAGTCAGTGCTATGGGACGGTAGTCATTTAGACAGGACACAGGTGATTTCTTTGGTACCGGTATGATTGTTGTGGATTTGAGATATGTGGGGATGACTGCCTGGCTCAGCGAGGTGTTGAAGATATCTGTTAGGACATCTGTCAGCTGTACAGCACAGTCTTTCAGTACACGGCCAGGTATGTTGCCGGGACCCTGCAGTCTTGCGTGGGTTGATCCTAGATAGGGTCTTCCATTCATCGGCTGGAGACAGACAGAGCGCCTGGTCATTGGGAGGTGTGGGCAGTTTTTGTGCAGGTGTGTCATTCTGCATTTCAAACCGTGAATAAAAGTGGTTGAGTGTATCTGGGAGGGATGTGTCATCATCACAGGCCTGTGGCGGGGGCTTGTAGTCTGTGATGGTCTGAATGGCTTGCCACAGACTCCGTGTGTCTCTGCTGTCTGTGACGTGATTGTTGATTTTTTGAGCATATGACCGTTTTCCATTTTTGATGCTGCGGGACAGATTGGCTCTTGCTGTTTTGTGGGCTGCTTTATCTCCTGATCTGAAAGCTTCATCTCTGGTCTTTAGCAGCCCACGAACCTCTGCTGTCATCCATGGCTTCTGGTTGGCGCATGCGGTGATGGTCTTGGTGACTGTCACATCATCAGTGCACTTTTGGATGTAAGCAGTCACAGTTTCAGTGTACTCCTGCAGGTCTGTGTGGTTGTTGTAGGTGGCCGCCTCTTTAAACATGTTCCAGTCTGTGTCCTGGAAGCAGTCCTGCAGTGCTGAGGTAGCATTTTCTGGCCATACCGTGATCTGCTTTAGAACCGATTTGGCAAGTTTGAGACATGGTCTGTATGCTGGGATTAGCATAACAGAGATGTGGTCCGAGTACCCGAGGTGGGGGCGGGGTTCGGCTTTGTATGCGTTCTTTTCTGTTGTGTAAACAAAGTCCAGTGTGTTATTTCCCCTTGTTGCAAAGTTCACATGTTGGTATAACTTTGGCAAAACTGTCTTTAAGTTTGCGTGGTTGAAGTCACCGGCTATGATGAAAAAGCCGTCGGGGTTATTTGTTTGTTGTTCGCTGATGGCGCTGTACAGTTCACGAAGCGTGTCCTTAGCATTTGCACACGGGGAATGTAAACCGCGACAATGGCAATGGCCGTGAACTCCCACGGCAGGTAGAACGGTCGACACTTCACAACCATAAACTCCACCAGTGACGAACATTGTTTTGATACTAATGCAGCATTGTTACACCATTCTTTGTTGGTATACACACACAATAGATGCGAGTCTTACCAGACAGTGATGAATCTCTGTCCGCTTGGTAGCAGGTTAGCCCGTGTAGCTGAATGGCGGAGTCTGGAATGTTGTCGTTTAGCCATGTTTCAGTGAAAACAGACACACAACAATCCCTTGCGTCATGCTGTGTAGACCGACTGAGTTGAATTAAGTCCAGTTTTCCAGAGAGCGAACGTTTGAGAGCATGAGTGTTGGAAGTGCCGGTCTTGTGGGGTTAGCCCTTAGCCTAGCTCGTATACCTCCGTGCTTACCGCGCTTCCGTCCTCTCTCACACTGCTTGCGACGCCGCCTTGTGCGGGTAGCGTCAGTAGGCGAGGCCGCAGTCTCGAGGTCTGGCTCCAGCAATAAACAAAGGCCTCGTAGCTTCTCAGTAGCCGCCGGTGAGAGTTTGTGTTTGTATGTGTTGTCGATATCCAAAAGGCTTTGGCGATCATAAATGTATCCCGGAGTGATCTCCCGATGAATTAGCGGTAAATTGACATTGTTTGGAGACAAACAGACGACATTAAAAGACATAAAAGCACCGTCTTTGGGACCCGGAGAAGCCGCTGCGTCTGACCGCGCCGCCATCTTGTATAAAGATATACAGTGAGGCAAAAAAGTATTTAGTCAGCCACCAATTGTGCAAGTTCTCCCACTTGAAAAGATGAGAGAGGCCTGCAATTTTCATCATAGGTATACCTCAACTATGAGAGACAAAATGAGAAAAAAAAAAAATCCAGAAAATCACATTGTAGGATTTTTAAAGAATTAATTGGTAAATTCCTCGGTATAATAAGTATTTGGTCACCTACAAACAAGCAAGATTTCTGGCTCTCACAGACCTGTAACTTCTTTAAGAGGCTCCTCTGTCCTCCACTCGTTACCTGTATTAATGGCATCTGTTTGAACTCGTTATCAGTATAAAAGACACCTGTCCACAACCTCAAACAGTCCAACTCCAAACTCCACCATTGCCAAGACCAAAGAGCTGTCAAAGGACACCAGAAACAAACTTGTAGACCTGCACCAGGCTGGGAAGACTGAATCTGCAATAGGTAAGCAGCTTGGTGTGAAGAAATCAACTGTGGGAGCAATTATTAGAAAATGGAAGACGTACAAGACCACTGATATTCTACCTCGATCTGGGGCTCCATGCAAGATCTCAACCCGTGGGGTCAAAATGATCACAAGAACTGTGAGCAAAAATCCCAGAACCACACGGGGGACCTAGTGAATGACCTGCAGAGAGCTGGGACCAAAGTAACAAAGGCTACCATCAGTAACACACTGCGCTGCCAGGGACTCAAATCCTGCAGTGCCAGACGTGTCCCCCTGCTTAAGCCAGTACATGTCCGGGCCCGTCTGAAGTTTGCTAGAGAGCATTTGGATGATCCAGAAGAGGATTGCAAGTTGAGTTCTTACTTTTTGGTAAAAACTCAACTTGTCGTGTTTGGAGGAGAAAGAATGCTGAGTTGCATCCAAAGAACAGCATACCTACTGTGAAGCATGGGGCTGGAAACATCATGCTTTGGGGCTGTTTTTCTGCAAAGGGACCAGGACGACTGATCTGTGTAAACGAAAGAATGAATGGGGCCATGTATCGTGAGATTTTTAGTGAAAACCTCCTTCCACCAGCAAGGGCATTGAAGATGAAACGTGGCTGGGTCTTTCAGCATGACAATGATCCCAAACACACCGCCCGGGCAACGAAGGAGTGGCTTCGTAAGAAGCATTTCAAGGTCCTGGAGTGGCCTAGCCAGTCTCCAGATCTCAACCCCTTCGAAAAGTTGAAAGTCCGTGTTGCCCAGTGACAGCCCCAAAACATTACTGCTCTAGAGGAGATCTGCATGGAGGAATGGGCCAAAATACCAGTAACAGTGTGTGAAAACCTTGTGAAGACTTACAGAAAACGTTTGACCTCTGTCATTGCCAACAAAGGGTATATAACAAAGTATTGAGGTGAAATTTTGTTATTGACCAAATACTTATTTTCCACCATAATTTGCAAATAAATTCTTTAAAAATCCTACAATGTGATTTTCTGGATTTTTTTTTCTCATTTTGTCTCTCATAGTTGAGGTATACCTATGATGAAAATTACAGGCCTCTCTCATCTTTTTAAGTGGGAGAACTTGCACAATTTGTGGCTGACTAAATACTTTTTTGCCCCACTGTATATGGTAACACTTTAGAATAGGGAACACTTATTCACTATTAACTATGACTTTTCCCTCAGTACATTTCTAATTTGCTGCTTATTAATAGTTAGTAAGGTAGTTGTTAAGTTTAGGTAGGATTAGGGATGTAGAATAAGGTCACGTAGAATAAGGCATTAATATATTATATATATATATATATATATATATATATATATATATATATATATATATATATATATATATATATATATATATATTATATTATATTATATTATATTATATTATATTATATATATATATATATATATATATATATATACACCCGTATATGTATTCCATATAAGCTTGAAAGCTCCGCATAGTACCCAGGCCATCTGAGTAGTCATAGTATTTTTATTTAATGCCATGTCAGCATCAAGTGATTTCACTTCATAAAACAGTTTTCTACATACATTAAAAGCTGGACAGTCCAATAAAATATGTTTTACAGAAAGGGGAATCTCCCAGGCTATCTGAGAGAATGAACTCGCGGGTTAATTAATATAAACATGATTATAAGTTGATCCCTTGTGACACTTTCACATAAGAGACATGTTTTACCGCTCTATTTATTGCAACAATTTTATTTATAATAGAGTTTTAACTGGTTTACATGTTTTCTTAAGTTCATTTTATTCCTCTTAACATTTTAGTGTGTATGACCAGTCAAATGACAGGAAGCAGGAACTGTATAAAGAATGGAGCATGCCAAACACAAGGCAGGCACTAACAGCTATCAAACACACCTGGATTGTGGAGTTTCCTTTCTGTGGATTTACCTTTCCAGATTTTCTTGCAAATTTGTGGATTATCCTCACTTTGGATTGTGTATACACCGGTGGGACTCACTTTGGGACTTTTTCAGCACTCTAGAATTCTTGGACTGTTTTTAGGGTATGGTGCAGTGAACTGTATGCTTTTAACAGACTGAGTTGTCCTGGTTTTATTGTGTTGTTTTGAAGTCCCGTGAACTTTGTAAATACACCGCTCTAAACGTATTTATTGGATTATTATGGAAGCAGAATAATTACAATAGTTTTTGAAACAAAGCATGCTGAATTGCACAAATCGAAAAAAAGATGCATTGCAATTAACAGTGCTTGCATTTTAATGCCTTGTATTTCCAAGGCTTGCATTTTTAGGTCCTGAAATTTAACATAGTTATTTATTTAAGCTGTGAATATTTCAATTCAAAATATTTCACATACATTTTCATAATTAAAAATTAAAATAATTCATATTCACCTTCCAGAATTCACTTCCAAAATATTCAATCTGTTTAAAAATACGATGCATAATATTCGACAGGCAAATTTCGGTAATTTTATTTCACTTTCCAAATTCGCTGCCACAAATTCAGTGGTTAAAATTCGGCAGAAAATTCAGCATTGCACATCCGGGATCCGCAGGAATAGCAGTAGAGCACCGATGCATGATCTCCAGCTGCTGTCAGCCGCTCACCAGCAGGTGGTGCACGCAGCTGTTGATGAAGGCCATATGTGGATCAAGTCATTCATTTACAAAAACTGATTTGCAGAAATGGAGCAAGTTTTGATTATCGGGGCCAGTATAAACATGTGGAAACGCTGATTGTGTGTATGTTTAATTCAACATCTTTGCTGTTTCCCGTAGCCTACATGCAAGCTGCTTTCTCTACCACAAAGGAGATCATAATGCTCTTTTACCCAACGCTGAAGTACAGAACTAACATTACATCTGAGGAATATTGCTTTTGGTTGCTTAGTTTCTGTAACTTTGTATCATGTTTTGTATGACGCTGTGCTGTAATACTGGGGTTCCCCTCATATGTCACACTCCAGGATTCCTTACTTCGTTACGCGCCGTTGGGGAATCCTGGAGTGTGACGTATGAGGGGAACCCCAGTATTACAGCACAGCGTCACACAAGCCATGATACAAAGTTACAGAAACTAAGCAACCGAAATCAATATATGTCTTCCTCAGAGGTAATGTTAGTTCTGTGCTTCAGCGTTGGGTAAAAGAGCATTATAATCTCCTTTGTGGTAGAGAAAGCAGCTTGCATGTAGGCTACAGGAAACAGCGAAGATGTTGAATTAAACATACACACAATCAGCGTTTCCACATGTTTATACTGGCCCCGATAATCAAAACTTCTACTTAGCACTTGCTCCATTTCTGCAAATCAGTTTTTGTAAATGAATGACTTGATCCACATATGGCCTTCATCAACAGCTGCGTGCACCACCTGCTGGTGAGCGGCTGACAGCAGCTGGAGATCATGCATCGGTGCTCTACTGCTATTCCTGCGGATCCCGGATGTGCAATACTGAATTTTCTGCCGAATTTTAACCACTGAATTTGTGGCAGCGAATTTGGAAAGTGAAATAAAATGACCGGAATTTGCCTGTCGAATATTATGCATAGTATTTTTAAACAGATTGAATATTTTGGAAGTGAATTCTGGAAGGTGAATATTAATTATTGAATTTTTAATTATGAAAGTGTGTGTGAAATATTTTGAATTGAAATTTTCACAGCTTAAATAAATAAATATGTTAAATTTCAGGACCTAAAAATGCAAGCACTGTTAATTGCAATGCATCTTTTTTTTTTCGATTTGTGGAATTCAGCATGCTTTATGTTTCAAAAACTATTGTCATTATTCTGCTTCCATAGATTATGTCATTCTTTTAACACCCACTAATCTCTCACACAGTAAAATCTGACCCCATTTTAAACTTTGTAACCCAGCCTGTTAGGCTGATCGTTACACCCTTGTCATATGAGTATGAGATGTAACTTACAGCTTAATAAAGTGTTGGGAGTAAGTACGTAAAATTATTTATTAGACAAACAACGGTAATTTTCTGTAAATCTAAGTCAGATTCAGAAGCTTCCCGGAAAGCAGATTTTCTGCAGCTTTGGCGCCTCCGCTATGTTGTTGCACGTATTCAGGTGGTTTGCTGGCACCCTGCTGATTTCATGCGCGAGGTAAGCTGTCAGTGAAGCGCTCACCAGCGGAAAAATGCGCTGTTACTGCCAGATCTCGATTGCCAAAAATTACACTGTGTTTGTTGCAAAACGAACTAATGTTGAAGATATAAATTATTGTCAACATGCCTAAGTGGTAAATTAAAAAAAAATTTAAAAATAAATAAAAGTTTATAAAAGCTGCAGTCCTTAACTTTATTTTGGTTAAAATGATCCGAAATAAATTTTTGAGCAAGTACGTAACCAGCCAGTGTTCAAAACTATCTCCTTACCTTAGCCCAATTCACAACGGTAAGTTTATAATGTTTTCTAATTTGAGTAGTACTGGTAGGAATTCATGGGAAATTCGAGCATGCCGCCTCATCATTATATCGCGTCTGCAAACAAAGGCAGCGTCCCGGCTAGTAGGCTATAACACATGTGAGGATGCTGCAGGTGGCAGATCATTAATAGACTTTTCTCAAAGCAGCTAGAATAATTAAACTTAATTTGATGCTGGATTGTAGGTAATCCATAAAGGATTATTTGTTTATGAAACACGTGACTGAAATTAGAATACATTCCAGTTTTGCATGTGCATCTGATTACAGATACCCCTCAAAACATTAGATTCATCCGTGCTGGGAGCCATGCGGTGCACAACCCACGCAAAGATGATAATTCCGCAAATAACTGCAATTGCAGGTTTCAAACAGAGATGGTGACAAAGAAGCAAAACTTACAGACTGCAGCTTTAAGAATCCATTTAAAATTGGATTGTGATTCCCAGAATCAGATTGGATCATGAGGCACCAAAAGATTCCCAATTAATTACCTATTAAATCAGAAATTAAGTGTAAACATCGACTCTAGCATACCTTCAGTCCATTCTGTGGATTCATGAGAAAGTTTCTTCCGATGTCATCAAACATAATTGTGTTCTTCCTGTTGTAGAACTCACTATATTTACCCCATATGACTCCTAAAGGCTTCACCTGAAACATTATAAATACACATTATGCACTAATGGGACACTGGGGTTTAAAAGACAATTAATATTAATTTCTACTATTGATTTAAAGGGTTAGTTCACCCCAAAATGAAAATTATGTCATTAATTACTCACCCTCATGTCGTTCCAAACCTGTAAGACCTTCGTTCATCTTCAGAACAGAAATTAAGATATTTTTGATGAAATCGGAGCGCTATCTGACCCTCCATAGACAGCAACACAACTGAAATGTTCCCAGATCCAGAAAGATAGTAAATACATTGGTAAAACAGTCCATGTGACATCAGTGGCTCAACTTTAGTTCCCTTTCGAGGGAACTTCGAACTGCGTCCTCTAGGGGTCGCTATGGGGGACGCCGTCAGCGTGACCCGTGTCTGAAGCATATATACAAAAACACCACATGTTGGCCGGCGACAGCCTATGACGTCACTACCGGCACGACCACAATATAAAGGGGCGCCGGGAAAATACGTCATTCTCTTCTTCGTCTTCAGTGACTGTTTTGTTTGAAGCATGTATTCTACAGGTAAGAAACGATTTCCTACTATGGCGAGCACTAGCAAGGCGTTTAAGAGATGTGTTCATCCGTGTCCTCGTTATTTGACACCTGATGACACACACAATCTTTGCATCTTTTGTTTGGGCGAGGAGCACGCATGCAATGTGCTCGAGGGGGCAATCTGCGTGCACTGTGAGCTTTTTTCTATGAGAAAGCTCTGCTCTCGTCTGTCTCTCTTTTCGAGGAAGGAGGGACAGCCGTCTGCTTCCCACGGCTCAAGACCCACTGCTGCTGAGGCACGGAGGATAATGAGCTCGTGGGGCTCGCAGGCGGAGCTGGCTCGTGAGTTAGAGAGGGGGCTTTCCTTCTCGTGCTAGTCGGCCGCGAACGAGAGTGAGTCGCTGGATGACGATGATGGGATCTCTAAACTGACATCATCTGATCCAGCGGCTAGTGCTCTGCTGGGTTATGCCCAGGAAGAGCAGGAGATGTCTGAGGGCGAAGAAGTTGAGACTGAGCCCTCTCAATCCTCCTGCCCTGCGTATGACGAACTGTTGGAGGTTATGGAACGCGCCACGGCGAGGCTTGACTTGCCGTGGAAGCGGGCCAAGATGGTGGCGCCGCGGGTTCGTCTCGATGAGCGTTATCTTTCTGGCCATAGCCCCCCAGCTCGAGTGAGCCTTCCATTTCTTCCTGATCTCCATGCAGAGGTTGAGAGGGAATGGAAAAAGCCGTTTTCCTCTCGCATTCGTAGGTTTCAGCATACCAGTTATGCTAACATTGAGGGGATGCGTGAAAACGGCTATGTGGGGATGCCCCCTGTGGAAGAGACGCTGGCCAGCTATCTCTCTGTGGGCGAGACATCCTCTCTCAAGGCTCCATCCTTGCCATCTAAGCCCCTTCAGGAAACATCTTGCTTAAATGGCAGGGCATACGCAGCAGCAGGTCAGGCTGTTGCTTCGTTGCACACGATGGCGGTGCTTCAGGCATACCAGGCTGATCTGCTGAAGGACCTGGATAAGGGTCAGGGCTTGTCACCTGATGAAGTAGCTGAGCTGCGCCGCACCACGGATTTGGCTCTCCGTGCTACTAAGCAGGCCGCCACTGCTATGGGCAGGTCTATGGCGGCCATGGTGGTAACGGAGAGATATCTGTGGGTGAATCTGGCAGATGTTGGGAAGAAAGAGAAGGGCTTTCTTCTCGATGCTCCAGTCTCGCCTTCCGAGCTTTTCGGTACCTCCGTCAAGACGGTGGTCGAGAAATTTAGGGAGGCGAAGGCGCACTCAGCGGCCTTCAAAACCTTCATTCCAAGAAGGTCCAGGTCTGAGCCTGAACAACGCAGGGGTCCTGGCCCATCTCCATCTGGGGATCAGAGATGGGCACAGAAGGCTAGTGTCACGACTCGTGCCCCTCCCCCGCCTGCGGGTAGGGCTAGAGGGAGGCGCGGGTCAAAGAGAGGTAGGCAAGAGGTGATCCAGACGAAGCGTTCTCAACGCTCCCGTCCGGACCAGAGTAAGAATTGAACATCTACTCCCTTTCCTCGGGGGGCCTGTCATCTTCCCTTATTTTCCCCTCTTTAATTCCCCTGCAACCACCGTTTTATTCTACCTGACCGAGGTTGGGTGGGGACCAAGATAGAAACCTGCGCTTTAAAATCATTGCAGTCTCTATGCTGGACGTATGATGTTTTGGTTAAGTTCTATGTTTCATAGAAACTACCTTACTGATGGTCTGGACTCTTCGGATTTCGCCTCCGGGACTGATCTCATGCGCAGGAACCATGGATGGGTGAGTACGATCCAGTTTTACTGGTATTTATGTGTTCCATACTTGCAACACTGCAGTTACAGGACCTGCGGGTCTTTTTACTTCAGTTTCTTTGGTTGAGAAGGTGCAGGGCTATCTGAGGATATCTATGTATTAGCTTAGAGACTGCTCCCCTTCCGAGGGTTTTTAAGTAGCAATCTCCTGAGCCCTTGCCTAGAGTGTGCGTCTCCTGCTAGGGTTTAAGTATAGAGCCCAGAAGTTTTGTGTGGCAGCTTCTCTGGAGGGCTTACCGGTTTTTAGGCCAGTGGTCGCTTTCCAGAGTTCTGTCATTCAGCCCTTTGCTCTCCTTGTTGGTCGAGCTGGCATTGCTCCCCTCACCTTTGAGGGTCACCTATGAGCATGCTGCTCCCATCTGAGCATCTGAGATTCCGCTCATGCTGAGAGTTGAGTTCTCCGCTCTCCAGAGCTATGTTATTGGTCGAGCTAGCATTGCTCCCCTCATCATAGAGGGTCACCTATGAGCATGCCGCTCCCTTCTGAGTGTCTGAGTTCCTTCTCATTCTGAGAGCTGAGCTCTCCGCTTCCCAGAGTTCTGTGAGTCAGTGGTCGATCTAGCATTGCTCCCCTCACCATAGAGGGTCACCTATGAGCATGCTGCTCCCTTCCGAGCATCTGAGTTCCCTCTCGTACTGAGAGTTTGTTTCTCTCCGCTCTCCGGAGTTCTGTCATTCAGCCCTATGCTGTCCTGTTGGTCGAGCTGGCGTTGCTCCCCTCACCATTGAGGGTCACCTATGAGCATGCCACTCCCATCTGAGTGTCTGAGATCCCTCTCATGCTGAGAGTTGGGTTCTCCGCTCCCTCAGAGCTCTGTGACCCTGACCCTATGCTCTCCTTGTTGGTCGAGCTGGCGTTGCTCCTCATCATAGAGGGTCACCTATGAGCATGCCGCTCCCTTCTGAGCGTCTGAGTTCCCTATCATGCTGAGAGTTGGGTTCTCCGCTCTCCAGAGCTATGTCTGTTGGTCGAGCTAGCATTGCTCCCCTCGCCATAGAGGGTCACCTATGAGCATGCCGCTCCCTTCTGAGCGTCTAGGTTCCCCCTCATGCTGAGAGGTGGGTTCTCCGCTCCCCTAGAGCTCTGTGTCCCATATGCTCTCCTTGTGGGTCGAGCTGACGTTGCTCCCCTCACAATGAGGGTCACCTATGAGCACGCCGCTCCCTTCTGAGCGTCTGAGTTCCCTCTCATGCTGAGAGTTGGGTTCTCCGCTCTCCAGAACGGTGTTTCAAATCCATGTTATGGTGAGTGCGCACGCTAGTCTCTGTGCACTTTCTGAAAGCCACGTTGTGGTAAGATAGCACACCAAGTGTTTTGCGATCTTTCTAAAATCCTGTATGGTATGGGTTACGCGCTGCGGCTTCGTGCCCTTTCTTTGAGTCGGTCAGGTCCCGGTTTTCACCTTGGGCCCCACTCTACCTATGTATCCCCAGTGATACTGACTTGAACAGGGTGTTGCTACCAAGGATCTGTTGAGACAATTCCTTCAGCGAGCTCATGCAGAGCAAGCAGTAGCCCCTGGGTGACAGGCCAAGGCCTAGTTACTATCCTAGGCGCTTGGTCGTATCCCCTTAAAGGAATCTCTGCTAATCTGATTCCAAGCCTTTGAGCTCTACCCTGGGTCCAGGAGGCCCGGCCCCTAACAGGTAAGTTCTGGGGTATGCAGCTCAGGTTTTTGGCCGAAGGGGATAATGTCACTGACAGCCGTCGAACCGTCCCAGGGGCATCTCCCTTAGCCGGGTAGAGTTGGTACTTAGTGCTCGCCTTTTTGTGCTTGGCTCGCACTCCCCTCAGCATGGTGGCGTGGGTATTCCGTTCCCCATAGCGACCCCTAGAGGACGCAGTTCGAAGTTCCCTCGAAAGGGAACGTCTCAGATTACATATGTAACCATGGTTCCCTGAGTAGGGAACGAGACACTGCGTCCTCTAGGTTCGTTGCCATGCTTCGGACGCAAGCTTCAGACGAAGAAGTGAATGACGTATCTTCCCGGCGCCCCTTTATACTGTGGTCGTGCCGGTAGTGACGTCATAGGCTGTCGCCGGCCAACATGTGGTGTTTTTGTATATATGCTTCAGACACGGGTCACGCTGACGGCGTCCCCATAGCGACCCCTAGAGGACGCAGTGTCTCGTTCCCTACTCAGGGAACCATGGTTACATATGTAACCTGAGACGTTTTGCGATGCTACGAGAATACTTTTTTTTTGCGCAAAGAAAACAAACATAAAAATGTACTCTATATAAATAACCTAAATAACCATTGTTCTCCCCCGAGTTACGTCGTCTGCCATTTTAGAGAGTATCACAATGCATACACACGCTTTCGCCTAAGTGTAAACAACACTTATTACGCAGTTTTTGTTCATGCGTGTGCTTTCCCCCCGACCATAAACAACGCTGATTACGTCAAATACATTCTTGGGTACTCTCCAAAATGGCGGAAGACGTAACTCGGGGGAGAAGAATGCTTGAGTAAATTGTTATTTTTGTTTTCTTTAAAAAAAAAAAAAAAGTATTCTCGTAGCGTCGCAAAACTGAAGTTGAGCCACTGATGTCACTGATGGACTGTTTTACCGATGTATTTACTACGTTTCTGGACCTGGGAACATTTCAGTTGCGTTGCTGTCTATGGATGGTTAGATAGCACTCTGATTTCATCAAAAATATCTTAATTTGTGTTCCGAAGATGAACGAAGGTCTTACAGGTTTGGAACGACATGAGGGTGAGTAATTTATTACATAATTTTCATTTTGGGGTGAACTAACCCTTTAACTGCACTGCCACTATCGGACGAGAACAAAATTTGAACTGAATTGAGCTGGATAATGACACTACCTCTACAACATTAACACTGTTATTGAACTGAACTAAATTAACATTGAACTGACTTATAATGACTGACTGAATGATGAGACTATTGCCTTCTGTAAAGCTGCTTATTGCTCAATTAAAATACATTTCATAATCGATTAATTCTGCAACATGGACAGTGTTAAAAAATTGAACTAAATTGAGCTGAATAATGACACTGATGTCTTTGTAGAGCTGGATTAGAGTTGAAATTGAATGTGTTTTATAATTGATGAATTTTATATTATTAACAGTTATTTTCCTGTTTATTAATGAGATGACGCTTTGAAACAACCTGTACTTTATAAACAATTTGTACGCTATAACTAAATGCGACTTGGCAGAGACTATGTGTTTTTTTTTTTAATAGAATATGTCTGACCTCTACGACTCCTCTTTTAGGTGTGTGCACAGTGATCATAGCTGCACTGTCCAACATGAAGGTGATCTTATAGTTTGGGTTGTCCGTCACCCCCAGTTCCTAAAAAGAAAAAAAAGAAAAAAAGAAAACTGATCCAATATAAAGGGGGCCTCAACAGTACCATAATAACCTGAGACACATTTGAGGCACTGCACATTTCAGTGAAAAACCCTTTTAGTGTATCATAATATTTATATGAATTATGGTTAAAGTCTTCCACTATTAATGCGTAAAACAAAATATGTAATTGGACCTACTTTCATTTTAGCATCAATCCACTTCATACTTGTTGCAGCTGAAAAGACATGAAAGGGAAAAAAGATCTGAGTTCTTGAGCATCAGAAAAAGATTGAACGTGATCATCTAGATAGATACTTACACCAGATGACAATATCATAATCCTCATATGCTGATGTAAGAAATTCATGCAAGTATGGTCTCATCAGCTCCTGGCCTGTTTCTGCACATGACTTATGATCTACATTTATATAAAAAAAAAGGGAAAAAAAAAAAAGGGAAAGAAACATTAACAATATACTAGGGATGCACCGCTACCATTTTTTAAAGATCGAGTACAAGTTTTTTTTTTTTTTTTTTTCCTATTATATATTTTTCAAAGATTGATACCTCGTGATGTCATCGACAGAACTTTCAGAACCCTGCAACAGTGAGCGTATTTGAGGAAATGCTTGCAACTTGGGCAACTCCCAAAAGTCCACGTACTTGCTGATACCAATACCTGTTTTTGGGATGTGGCAGTTTTCAAGTAATGACACAGCGAGAGTAATAATTTTAGGACAGCTTCTCTGTAATTATGAACAACTGTAACTCAAAATTTTTTCGGCTTGTCACAAGGTTGTCAAAGTACAGTCAATTTTCACAGTATCTAATAATTTCCACAACCAAACCAAGGGCATAATAAAATAATAATAATTAAAAAACATATCTATCAACCTGTCATAAAGTTCTCAAAAAGCTGCAAATTAATTTCAAAGAACAAATGTTTATAACATAACACTGTGTAAATGTTCAATGTTGTGTAACAATCAAAAGTGTACAGTGAAATACAACAGTGAACTGTCTAATCACGGTAAGCAACACTATAATTGTAAGTGTTCATAAGCCATTAGTTAAGGATGTTCCTCAGAACATTTGTACAGCATGTTTTTGCTTTTGCAATAATTTTTGCAAGATGAAAAGTACATAAGGCAGTCAATCAGTTTGGATTATTTTTCAAAAGTAAGTGGCAGGGTTTTTTTTTTTTAAGGAACAGAAGCATCTCTGCATATTCAGCTACAAGCCTGCTTCTGTTGTCAGTCAGAATGTGTGACACTGAGCTGAACAGTCTTTTAGTTTCTACACTGCTGCATGGGGCTGAAAGATATTTTTGTGCCATTCGAGCCAGAGCAGGAAATCACAGATTATTGACTGCCCAGTACTGCCCAGGTTTCTCTGAACGATGCACAGTGGTCTCTCCAAGGTATGCTTCAGTTGTATGGTAGTGGCTGTTGGAGCTCTGCTCTCAGATGTAGATGCACATCCATCTGCAATTTCTTCAAAAACACTGTCCAGACTGCTACCTGGCTTGTTGCTGTGAGACCTTTTGTCAGCTGGTGCACCATGTGTCTCAGGTGTGGCTGTCTCTCTCACAAACATTTTTTGCAGCTCCAGTATCAACATCTCTTGGGCCTGCCTGGCAGTGTCTGTGTCGGAGAAGAATCGATCTTTATACCTTGAACAAAAAACAAGGATGACATTAGCATTTGTTCTGTGAAGTTAAAAAATATACGTAAGAAGAGGAAATTTAAATTACTCTTGCATTTTTTAATCTATTTCCCTATCACCCCAACATTTAATCTTTTATATTTTATTATTATGAGCTAATTAAAGCTCATCTATTATAATTGAATTAATTATAATTTTAGCCAAAAAAAAAAAAAAAATTAATTAATTAAAATTGATCACAAAAATAGGCCTATTGATTACCTTGGATCAAGTAAACTTGCAATGCAGTAAAGCGGGTTTCGCTCCATGTTGAAAAAGCGCCTCTGCAAAGCATCAAGGGAAGTGCTCTTCATTGTTTTGATTCCATGGTCCTCATCCATTTGTTTCAGCAACAGTCTTTGTAGCACAGTGACAGCAGGAATTACATCTGAGGCTAAAGCATCTGACGAACTCACTTGACGAGTCATCATTTCCTCAAACGGAGCCCAGACATTTACCATCTTCCCCATACGATTCCACTGGTTTGCAGTTAAAGTGGCAGGGAGCTCGTTTTCAGACACATACTCCAATTGCCCTTTTTTGCTCAATTAGAGACAGCACCATGAAGAATGTGTCATTCCAACGAGTCTGCATGTCTTTCTGAAGCCTTTTTACTGGTTGACCGAGCTGTGTCTGAATATCCTGTAACCGAGAGTATGCCATCTTGGAGTGGCCAACTATTTTGTGCCCAACTCCCACAGCCTCCGTAACACTGTGCTGTGATAACAGACCCTCTGTGACGGTCAGCTGCAGAGTATGTACCACACAGAGAAGACTAGAAACTTTGGCCTCCTCCATGCCCTTTACCATTGTCACGGGCCACAACATGGACAGAACTTTTGGGAGTTGCCCAAGTTGCAAGCATTTCCTCAAATACGCTCACTGTTGCAGGGTTCTGAAAGTTCTGTCGATGACATCACAAGGTATCAATCTTTGGTATCGGAGTGTTTTTACAAGTACAAGTACGAGTACATGAGCTCAGTATTGGGCCTGATACCGACACTGGTATCCCGAAAATATACTCTGCAACACACACACAGATTATAGGATGGTATACTCAGTTTTGCAACACAACATTTTATCACTTTGATAAGAAAATCTTATTTTCCTGAATCATTTTGACATGCTACTTTGGTACTTGCTGGAACATTATATCTCCAAAGAACCCTATTTCTTTAAGTAAACAGTAATTGCTGTATTAGATTAGTGTCAGAGGGGTGTACTCATTCATGCTGAGTACTGTATAAGGTCAAAGGTCAAGGAAAGGTCAAAGAAAAAAGGGGTCTATATACTAAAAAAAAAAAATTTAGTCAGGCATATTCAAAACAAGAATCATTTGATGACATACTAAAAGTCTCTGTTTAGAGATCACAGTGCAGCCCGCAAATACTAATTAATTGTAATTTTAAATCTTTATACTTTACCACCATCCTTCAAACTAGATTGCCCAATTGTCAGCAAGTTTTTATAACAGCTGATTAATTGACAGAAGCAGATGTTGAAACATAAAATGCATTTTATTGTACTGTTCTGATGTTCCCTGCCATGCATGCTTAGGTTGTCACTTTGTTTCTGATATGCTTTGCCCCAGCAATTACTGCTTGCAGCTATATTTATGAATACCTTCCGTTTGCCAACATAAATTGTTATCAGGATACATATTTTGTGTGGAGAATCCTCTTATGGTCTCTTATGTGACATTTTGAAGGGAGACTCTCTGTTTAGAAATATTGGTAAGCTATTATTCTGACAATTGCAAACCTTAATACCTTTCTCACTTCCTTGCTAAGAGTGTCACCCAAGCTATTGGGTTTACTTTTTGGCAGTGCCTAGCAACTTTTGTGGGCATCTAAAATAAATCAATATAACAAAATACATAAATGCATGAAAATATTAAGTTTAAGTTTAACATATTTGTTAATACTAATTCTATCTATTCATTTTCTTTTTTATTAAAAAAGCTCTCTAACTACTTGTTTTCTCTGACACTACTGTAGCTTTCTCTATTCTTTTTTCTATTCTATCTACTCGTTTTCTTTTTATTTATTATAAAAAACCCTCTAACACTAGTGTTCCCTATTCTTGTTCTATTCTATTCGTTTTCTTTTTACTTATTATGAAAACCCCTCTAACACTTGTTCCCCATTCGTTCAATTCTATCTACTTGTTTTCTTTATTTTTTAATTTTCACACATCAAGTCAAGTCAAGTCACCTTTATTTATATAGCGCTTTTAACAATACAGATTGTGTCAAAGCACTTAACAGTATCAAATTAGAGGATAGAGTGTCAGTAATGTATAATGATAAGATTAAACACTCAATTTTCAGTTAAAGGCATTTCATTATTGAATTCAGAGATGTCATTGTCTAGCTCAGTTTAGTTTAAATATTATCTGTGCAATCAAATCGGCGATAATCGCTAGAAATTAAGTATATACATATACACATATACATACATACACATACACATACATATATATATATACATATATATATATATATATACATACATATATATATATATATATATATATATACATACATATTTAGTATCTCACAAAAATGAGTACACCCCTCACATTTCAGCAACCATTTTAGTATATCTTCTTAAGGGACAATACTATAGAAATGAAAACTGGATATATTTTAGAGTAGTCAATGTGCAGCATGTATAACAGTATACATTTACTGTCCTTTGAAAATAACTCGACATACAGCCATTATTGTCAAAATAGCTGGCAACAAATGTGATGAGCGCTATACATCATTTAATCATGCAAAGCCACATGTCCTATTCATCATGTTCATGTTTTTGTCTGTTTGACAGGACAATACAAATTTGTGTATCTTGTATTAGAGCAGTTAAAATTTGGTGCTTTGGGTACAATTCTCTCATACGGACCACTGGATGTTCAACATGGCACCTCATGGCAAAGAACTCTCTGAGGATTTGAGAATTAGAATTACTGCTCTCCACAAAGATGGCCGAGGCTATAAGAAGTTCGGTAACACCCTGAAACTGAGTTACAGTACAGTTGCCAGTGACATACAGAGGTTTTCTAAGACAGTTTTCACTTGGAACAGATCTCAGAGGGGTTGATCAAAGAAGTTAGGTCCTCGTGCTGTGCATCAGGTGCAGAAGCTGGCTTCAAAAAACAGACACATGAGTGCTGCCAGCATTGCTTTAGAGGTTGCAGAGGCGGAAAGTCAGCTTGTCAGTGCTCAGACCATACGCCGCACACTGCAACAAGTCGGTTTGCATGGCCGTCATCTCAGAAGGAAACCTCTTCTGAAGCTGGCTAACAAGAAAGCACGCAAACAGTTTGCTGAAGACAACCTGTCCAAGAGCAAGAATTACTGGAACCATGTCCTGTGGTCTGATGAGACTAAGATAAACTTGTTTGGCTCAGATGGTGTCCAGCATGTGTGCTGATGCCCTGGTGAGGAGTACCAAGAAAATTGTGTCTTGCCTTCAATCAAGCATGGTGGAGGTAGCATAATAGTCTGGGACTGCATGAGTTCTGCTGGTACTGGGGAGCTGCGGTTCATTTAGGGAAACACAGAGTCCAATATGTACTGTGACATTCTGAAGCAGAACATGAAGCCCTCCCTTCAGGCCCCAAACACACCGCCAAAATGACAACTGCCTTGCTGATGAAACTGAAGCTGAAATTGAAGGTGATGGAGTGGCCAAGTATGTCTCCAGACCTGAACCCTATTGAACACCTGTGGAGCATCCTCGAGTGGAAAGTGGAGAAGCACCATGTGTCTAACATCCAGCAGCTCCATGATGTCATTATGGAGGAGTGGAAGAAGATCCCAGCAACAACCTGTGCAGCTCTGGTGAATTCCATGCCCAGGAGGATTAAGGGAGTGCTAGATAACAATGGTGCCCACACAGTTTTGACATGTTCACTGAGGGTGAACACATTTTTGTTGCCAGTTATTTAGACAATAATGGCTGTATGTTGAGTTATTTTTAGAGGACAGTAAATTTATACTGCTATACAAGCTGCACATTGACTACTCTAAAATATATCCAAGTCTCATTTCTATAGTATTGTCCCTTGAGAATATATACTAGAATGGTTGCTGAAATGTGAAGGGTGTACTCACTTTTGTGAGATACTGTATGTATATGTATATATATATATATATATATATATATATATATATATATATATATATATATATATATATATATATACACACATATATATGTATATATATACACACATATACATATATATACATACACACACACACACACACATACACACAGTGGGGCAAAACAAGTATTTAGTCAGCCACCAATTGTGCAAGTTCTCCCACTTAAAAAGATGAGAGAGGCCTGTAATTTTCATCATAGGTATACCTCAACTATGAGAGACAAAATGAGAAGAAAAAAAAATCCAGAAAATCACATTGTAGGATTTTTAAAGAATTAATTGGTAAATTCCTCTGTAAAATAAGTATTTGGTCACCTACAAACAAGCAAGATTTCTGGCTCTCACAGACCTGTAACTTCTTCTTTAAGAGGCTCTTCTGTCCTCCACTCGTTACCTGTATTAATGGCATCTGTTTGAACTCGTTATCACTATAAAAGACACCTGTCCACAACCTCAAACAGTCCAACTCCAAACTTCACCATGGCCAAGACCAAAGAGCTGTCAAAGGACACCAAAAACAAAATTGTAGACCTGCACCAGGCTGGGAAGACTGAATCTGCAATAGGTAAGCAGCTTGGTGTGAAGAAATCAACTGTGGGAGCAATTATTAGAAAATGGAAGACATACAAGACCACTGATAAACTCCCTCAATCTGGGGCTCCATAAGATCTCACCCGTGGGGTCAAAATGATCACAAGAACTGTGAGCAAAAATCCCAGAACCACACGGGGGACCTAGTGAATGACCTGCAGAGAGCTGGGACCAAAGTAACAAAGGCTACCATCAGTAACACACTGCGCCGCCAGGGACTCAAATCCTGCAGTGCCAGACGTGTCCCCCTGCTTAAGCCAGTACATGTCCGGGCCCGTCTGAAGTTTGCTAGAGAGCATTTGGATGATCCAGAAGAGGATTGGGAGAATGTCATATGGTCAGATGAAACCAAAATATAACTTTTTGGTAAAAACTCAACTTGTCGTGTTTGGAGGAGAAAGAATGCTGAGTTGCATCCAAAGAACACCATACCTACTGTGAAGCATGGGGCTGGAAACATCATGCTTTGGGGCTGTTTTTCTGCAAAGGGACCAGGACGACTGATCCGTGTAAACGAAAGAATGAATGGGGCCATGTATCGTGAGATTTTTAGTGAAAACCTCCTTCCACCAGCAAGGGCATTGAAGATGAAACGTGGCTGGGTCTTTCAGCATGACAATGATCCCAAACACGCCCGGGCAACGAAGGAGTGGCTTCCTAAGAAGCATTTCAAGGTCCTGGAGTGTCCTAGCCAGTCTCCAGATCTCAACCCCATCGAAAATCTTTGGAGGGAGTTGAAAGTCCGTGTTGCCCAGCGACAGCCCCAAAACATTACTGCTCTAGAGGAGATCTGCATGGAGGAATGGGCCAAAATACCAGCAACAGTGTGTGAAAACCTTGTGAAGACTTACAGAAAACGTTTGACTTCTGTCATTGCCAACAAAGGGTATATAACAAAGTATTGAGATGAAATTTTGTTATTGACCAAATACTTATTTTCCACCATAATTTGCAAATAAATTCTTTAAAAATCCTACAATGTGATTTTCTGGATTTTTTTTTTTTCATTTTGTCTCTCATAGTTGAGGTATACCTATGATGAAAATTACAGGCCTCTTTCATCTTTTTAAGTGGGAGAACTTGCACAATTGGTGGCTGACTAAATACTTTTTTGCCCCACTGTGTGTATGTGTGTATATATATATATATTAGTGGTGGGCATAGATTAATTTTTTTAATCTAGATTAATCTAGATTAATCTTGGAATTAATCTAGATTAATCTAGATTAAAATGGCTCATTTGAATTCTGCCAAGTAGATCAGAATAAGTTCACTACTAGTAGTAAACAACTAGCAGTCATCAAGAATTTAATATTGATAATAACATTGAAGACATTGTATGATTATTCCTTAAAGATAAGGTTTTAATAGTTTTAATAGTAGTAGCCTATTATGTTCTGCCCAATGTCTTCAAGTGAAACCGAACTTTTTTTTTTTTGACGGGTTGCCGTGAATACCTTTACGTTTCTGTGTATATGATATGAGGATAGTTTTTCTCAAATGAAACGCTCGAGTGCTCGTGAAGTGATTCTCAGAGCAGTTCTGGAGATGTTGTTCATGTATTTATGTCCTCATTTAGTGAGACGACAGACGTTAATATCACCGCAAGCGCCACGCCGGCTTCTGTATGAGTAAACAAACCCGCGCTGCCTTGCGCCATACATTAACACAGAGACACGCAGAAGTCATATTTAAATAGACGTTTTGCGGCTTAATATTTACAAATAGGAGTGGGAGTGTGCTTACTTGTGTGTGCGCTTACGTGTGTGTGTGTGCGAACCGGGGCGGAACTCCGCTGTGCGCGCGATACAGAGAGCGTGACCATGTAACGTAGAGACAGAAATGACTTGCCAATCTTCATTGGGAAGCTTCTTAAAAATACATTTTCCCTGAAGCAAACCCGGCTGCTTCATAGCTGCATCCATGTTAGCACGCATACACACAGGTTCGAAGACTCGTTCTCGCCCCCTACAGTGCAATTCTGCTAGGTATACATCCGCGCTAAAATATCAGGTGAAAGTCATCATAGCTTGCGTAGTATAGACCCAGCTCCCAACCCAACTTTGAGAATAGATTAACGGCGATATTTTTTTTATCGCCCGATAAGAGTCTCGCGTTAACGCAGCACGTTAACGCCGATAACGGCCCACCACTAATATATATATATATATATATAATGTATGAAGAGCTCTTTTCCAAAACGCTATAAATCCATTTTAATAGTTTTCATGAAAATGACTTTTTTTTACCTAGACCCATATATTTTGTTAATATTCAATTTATCCTGTTAAAATGGTCTGACTGAGCACAAACAAACGCTTCACAGCGTCGCCATGTTGGATTGCATCGAACGAATTCTGATTGGTCGAGAGGACATATCACATTTAGATTAAAAACAGGTTTGGCGCTTATAGCGGTTTGGAAAGGAACTGCATCTTGCAGTACATTTTAAACAAGGAAATATAGCGATTTGGCATGAAACATTGATGGAGCAGTGAATAGGTTCAGTACACAGCAAAATGGCATGACAAACTAATTTTTTTTTTTCATTTGGCGTTTATCGCGTTTTGGAAAAGAACTCTTCATATACACACACATATATAGTGCACAGCATAAATGAGTACACCCCATCTAAAACTTAAATTCAGCAATTAATCTGTACTTGCATGACATGTTAGGGTTCTTTGGAGATATAATGTTCAAACAAGCTTGCTTGATCAATTACCAAAGAAGAATGTCAAAATTATTCAGCAAAATAAGATTTTCTTATCAAAGTGATAAAATGCTGTGTTGCAAAAATGAGTACACCCTCATGAAAATTACTAAATAATATTAAATAAATAAATAAATAAAAATATAGGTTTAAGGATATTTTTGATCAACAGGTAAGTATATTGAACCAAAACTGTTAAAGACAAGTAATTTATTGACAATTAAAAGTGTTATATAGTGCACTGAATCATAGTCAGACTTAATGCTGGCAGCAGTGGAACCATTTGGGAGAGAACTGCAAGGTGAATTATTTCTTAGCATAAAAGAGGACAATGGTACAAGAGGAATACCAAATTATTGTTTTAAGTGTGAAAATATAGCAGAAGTAGCACCGACATTCAAAAACAATGGACTAGTGACAAGGCTCCTGAAATAATCAGGTCTTCACTTTAAGTTTTCATTTAGTGATTAGTGAATTTTTGCTAGAAAAAGAGCAGGAGAAATAACATGCAAGTGTCTCAGAGCTGGCAAAAGCTATGAAAAAAGTGACACTTTATCTCCTCAGCCTGCAGAAGTGACATGCATGGTTGTTGTCACCACTAGAATTACCTACTGTAGCCAAAGCAAAATAAACTCATTTAAACTCTTCCAAGGCCCATATTTACAGAATAGAGACTTCTGGGAATCCATACTCTGGTCTCAAGAGACCAAGTCAATTATTTCGGATCCAAAATGTTCTGGTGTTGCTTGAGGAGGAGTACAGTGAGAAGTGCTTGGTACCCGCGCAGTGACGTTCAGTGGTAGTAAAGCTCTTATATAGGGATGAGTGAGTGCTGAAGGTGTGAGGGAGTTGTGCTTTATCAATGCTGTCATGAATTCACACTCCACTGTGTGATGTAATACAAAAACTTCCCTCATTCCCTGCATTATTGGGCATTTTTTTCAGCATGACAATGAAGATATGTATTCCTCCAAGGTGAAAATCCTTCAGTGGACATGTATTTCACTTAATCTTAACACTCTTGTGCAGCTGTGGGGGATTCTGTAGAGACGAGCTGAGTAAAACTCCCCATTAAAGACCAGAGTATTTAAGGAGGTCGTCCTCCAGGAGTTAAACAGGACAGATGTGAAAATTTGTCATGAACTTGTACACTAATTTACTTATCTTACAGAAAATATTGGCTTATATTTTGTTGTTTTTATTAATTATATGTTTAATACATTTCAATTTTACCATCCTTCCATGAATTATATTAGTGATCATTAAGAAAATACATCTTTTATATTTATTCAGAGGGGGTATACTCATTTATGCTGTGCACTGTATATACATATATTTATACACACAAGCATACATATACACACACACACACACACACACACACACACAGGTGCATCTAAAAAAATTAGAATATCGAGAAAAAGTTAATTTATTTTTGTAACTTTTTCCAAAAAGTGAAACTTTCATATATTCTAGATTCATTACATGTAAAGTAAAACATTTCAATAGTTTTTCCTGTTTTAATTTTGATGATTAGAGCATACAGCTCATGAAAGTCAAAAATCCAGTATCTCAAAATATTAGAATATTTACATTTGAGTTTCATTAAATGACCATCCCTACAGTATAAATTCTGGGTATCTCTTGTTCTTTGAAACCACAATAATGGAGAAGACTGCTGACTTGACAATGGTCCAGAAGACAATCATTGACACCCTCCACAAAGAGGGTAAGTCACAGAAGGTCATTACTGAAAGGGGTGGCTGTTCACAGAGTACTGTATCAAAGCATATTAAATGCAAAGTTGACTGGAAGGAAGAAATTGTAACATGACGGCAGCAGCAAAATGAACTCAGAAGTCTACAGAAATATTTTGTCTGCCAATTTACAGAAAGATGCAACCAAACTGATTGGGAGATCCTTCATCATGCAGAAAGATAATGACCCAAAACAGTGCCAAAGCAACAAAGGAGTTCATCAGGGGCAAGAAGTGGAAGGTTTTAGACTGGCCAAGTCGATCTCCACACTTAAACCCTGTAGAGTATGCATTTTACCTGCTAAAGAAGAGATTGAAGGGAGTAATCCCCAAAAACTGAAAGAAGCTGCAGTGAAGCAGAAGTTGATGTCTCAACTGAGCAAGCTTCCGCAGGGGCTGAGTTTCAGTCTGTTTTTCGAATGCGGACCGTGAAAAAGGCCTATTGAATTACACCATTAAACTTTGTCTGCTTAACTCACAATGAAGAATTTCCACGCCGACAACATGCTTGCATGCCGATGTGAGCGTAGTGTGCCGTCAAAACGGACCGTCTGTGAGATGGAGGTGTGTTCGATTTGAAGCAGCAGTCCAATCGGACATCAAAGTACCACGAGAGCGATTCAAAAGCATGCGGAGCCATCTGCTCTTTGCAGCTCTCGCGGTGCTTTGATGTCATACAGCGATCGGTCTGCACATTGCTGAGAAAGGGACTTTGGTCGAACACACTCCTGTCTACAAGATTGCAATTTCTCTCTCTCCGCCCAGATAGTATCATCGCAACTATGTTCCTTCTTAGAGAAAAATGCTATATGTGAGGTTTTCCAGTCAGGTTTTAGACCATATCATAGTACTGAGACTGCTCTCATTAGTTACAAACGACCTGCTCTTATCATCTGATCGTGGTTGTATCTCTCTCTATTAGTGCTACTGGATATTAGCGCCACATTTGACACTATTGACCACAACATTCTTTTAAATAGACTAGAAAATTATGTTGCATTAGAGGAAGTGCACTGGCATAGTTCAAATCGTACTTATCTGACAGCCATCAATTCGTGGCACTAAATGAAGAGGTATCATACCAATCACAAGTGCAGTATGGAGTACCTCAAGGCTCAGTACTAGGCCCCTTAACTTTAACGCTTTACATGCTACCCTTCGGAGATATTAGGAAACATGGCGTTAGCTTTCACTGTTATGCTGATGATAATTAGCTCTATATTTCTTCGCGACCCGATGAAACATACCAATTTGCAAAACTAACAGAATGTATAGTTGATTTCAAAAACTGGATGAATAGCAATTTCTTACTGCTTAATTCTGAAAAAAACAAGGGGTGTTAATTATTGGACCAAAAACTTTTGCATGTAATAACCTAGATCACTGTCTAATACTTGATGGCTGCTCTGTAAATTCTTCGTCATCAGTTGGGAACCTAGGTGTACTTTTTGATAGCAATCTTTTCTTCGAAAAACATGTTTCTAGCATTTGTAAAACTGCATTTTTTCATCTTAAAAATATATCTAAATTGAGACCTATGCTCTCAAAGTCAAATGCAGAAATGTTAATTCATGCATTTATGACCTCAAGGTTAGATTATTGTAATGCTTTATTGGGTGGTAGTTCTACTCGCTTAATAAACAAACTCCAGATGGTCCAAAATGCAGCAGCTAGAGTTCTTACTAGAACCAGGAAGTATGACCACATTAGCCCGGTTCTGTCAACACTGCACTAGCTCCCTACTAAACATCGTATAGATTTTAAAATCTTGTTAATTACTTATAAAGCCCTGAATGGTTTAGCTCCTCAGTACTTGAGCGAGCTCTTATCGCATTATAGTCCTCCACGTCCACTATGTTCTCAAAACTCTGGCCATTTGATAATACCTAGAATATCAAAATCAACTACGGGAGGCAGATCCTTTTCCTATTTAGCGCCAAAACTCTGTAACAATCTACCTAACACTGTTCGGGAGGCAGACACACTGTCAGTTTAAATCTAGATTAAAGACCCATCTCTTTAACCTGGCTTACACATAATACAGTAATACGCTTCTAATATTAAAATCCATAAAGGATTGTTAGGCTGCATTAATTAGGTCAACCAGAACCAGGAACACTTCCCATAACACCCGATGTACTTGTTACATCATAAGAAGAATGGCATCTACACTAATATTAGTCTGTTTCTTTCTTATTCCGAGATCACCGTTGCCACCCGATCCAGTCTGTATCCAGATCAGATGGTCACTGCAGTCACCCGGATCCAGTCCGTATCCAGATCAGATGGTGGATCAGCACCTAGAGACGACCTCTACAGCCCTGAACATCAGCGGAGATCAGGATACCTAGATGAACCCCAGAGACAGATCCCCAGTGAGGACCTCGTCACCTAGACAGCCATCGGGACAAAACCAGGGGAACCAAATGAGTCCTTTACAAAATCTGACTTTGCTGCAGTTGGTATTGAACTGCTGTTTCGTCTGGTCAGAGGAGAACTGGCCCCCCCGACTGAGCCTAGTTTCTCCCAAGGTTGGAGTTTTGGTTCCTTGCCGCTGTCACCTCTGGCTTGCTTAGTTGGGGACACTTATTTTCCAGCGATATCGTCTACATGATTGCACAGATACTATTTCAACTGAACTGAGCTCGATGATGACATCACTGAATTCAATAATGAAATGCCTTTAACTGAAAATTGAGTGTTTAATCTTGTCATTTTACATTATTGACACACTATTTTCCTATTCAGATATTGGAAAGTTGCTTTGACAATCTGTATTGTTAAAAGCGCTATATAAATAAAGGTGACTTGACGCCGTACCAGGCTCATGTGGAAATACAACTGAAACCGTACCTGACAGTTCTTAGAACCGTTTGGCCTGACAGTGGAAAAGTGGCTATTGTGTCTAAAATAACACAATATTAACTTCTTACTTACTGAACTGTTGTATAAGATCATTATCACATTTGCACTCGTATGATATTGCTTAACTATATGAGACAAAAACTCAAACAGGGGCATTTTTTAGGGACATTCTAACTACGTTCTCTATAGGCTCAATCACACAGTGTGTTGTTGCCCTGCCTAATATTTGTCAACAATCAACTGTATAAAATGCCAGATGACCCACATAGGTCTGGGGCAGGGCAAGTACATTAAATGCGTTAATAATTTTAGCGGATGTACCCCCTATATATTATTCTTTTTTCACCATTGCAATATATATATATATATATATATAATATAACACATACACACACAGTATCTCACAGAAGTGAGTACACCCCTCACATTTTTGTAAATATTTTATTATATCTTTTCATGTGACAACACTGAAGAAATGATACTTTGCTACAATGTAAAGTAGTGAGTGTACAGCTTGTATAACGGTGTAAATTTGCTGTCCCCTCAAAATGACTCAACACACAGCCATTAATGTCTAAACCACTGGCCACAAAAGTGAGTACACCCCTAAGTGAAAATGTCCAAATTGGGCCTAAAGTGTCAATAATTTGTGTGGCCACCATTAATTTCCAGCATTGCCTTAACCCTCTTAGGCATAGAGTTCACCACAGCTTCACAGGTTGCCACTGGAGTCCTCTTCCACTCCTCCATGACGACATCACGGAACTGGTGGATGTTAGAGACCTTGCGCTCCTCCACCTTCCGTTTGAGGATGCCCCACAGATGCTCAATAGGGTTTAGGTCTGGAGACATTCTTGGCCAGTCCGTCACCTTTACCCTCAGCTTTTTTAGCAAGGCAGAGGTCGTCTTGGAGGTGTGTTTGGGGTCGTTATCATGTTGGAATACTGCTCTGCGGCCCAGTCTCCGAAGGGAGGGGATCATGCTCTGCTTCAGTATGTCACAGTACATGTTGGCATTCATGGTTCCCTCAATGAACTGTAGCTCCCCGGTGCCGGCAGCACTCATGCAGCCCCAGACCATTACACTCCCACCATCATGCTTGACTGTAGGCAAGACACACTTGTCTTTGTACTCCTCACCTGGTTGCCACCACACACGCTTGACACCATCTGAACCAAATAAGTTTATCTTGGTCTCATCAGACCACAGGACATGGTTCCAGTAATCCATGTCCTTAGTCTGCTTGTCTTCAGCAAACTGTTTGTGGGCTTTCTTGTGCATCATCTTTAGTAGAGGCTCCCTTCTGGGACGACAGCCATGCAGATCAATTTGATGCAGTGTGCAGCGTATGGTCTGAACACTGACAGGCTGACCCCCCACCCCTTAAAGCTCTGCAGCAATGCTGGTTGCTGGCAGCACTCATACGTCTATTTCCCAAACACAACCTCTGGATATGACGCTGAGCACGTGCACTCAACTTCTTTGGTCGACCATGGCGAGGCCTGTTCTGAGTGGATCCTGTCCTGTTAAACCACTGTATGGTCTTGGCCACCGTGCTGCAGCTCAGTTTAAGGGTCTTGGCAATCTTCTTATAGCCTACGCCAGTGGTTCTCAACCCGCGGCCCGCGGCCCGCATGCGGCCCGTCACAAATCCAAATGCGGCCCACCATGCTGAATCAGCCAAGGTGGGGCATTCGCGGGCCGTGCCGAACGTGATCGATTTCGAAAGCGAAACCGGTAAAACAGCACACGTAAGAAAGCGATTGCACGCATTAGCAACTGCACACGATCACGGATTGCAAAAAGAAACACCCATACTCTACTACGCAGCAATCATCCTTAAATACAGAAATGTGGCAAAACATCTCTCGAAAGAACCTCAGATTATTACATTCGAAAGTGCTTTCCATATTTGGATCAAGGCTTCATTTCTGCAATGTCGCGTGTCAAGTCATGCTTCCGTGCGCGTTTTACAGACTGCAACTTCATTGTGCTGTTACTCCTTTCGAGCAGAATTTCACAAAATTGGTCAGCTCCCGACAGCATCAGGTGTTTTATCAATGGTGAGTAGAATTATTTATTTATTTCAATAAATGTAATCGTTTAGATACCATAATATTTAGACTATAATATAAATAATAATATAAATCTGGTTTGTTTGTATTGATGACGTAATATGTAAATGACATGCGTGCGGCCCGTGAGACTTGCACTTAGACCATAGTGCGGCCCGGCGGAAAAAACGTTTGAGAATCACTGGCCTACGCCATCTTTATGTAGAGCAACAATTCTTTTTTTCAGATCCTCAGAGAGTTCTTTGCCATGAGGTGCCATGTTGAACTTCCAGTGACCAGTATGAGAGAGTGAGAGCGATAACTGCACATTTTAGAGTGGCCTTTTATTGTGGCCAGCCTAAGGCACACCTGTGCAATAATCATGCTGTCTAATCAGCATCTTGATATGCCACACCTGTGAGGTGGATGGATTATCTCGGCAAAGGAGAAGTGCTCACTAACACAGATTTAGACAGATTTGTGAACAATATTTGAGAGAAATAGGCCTTTTGTGTACATAGAAAAAGTCTTAAATCTTTGAGTTCAGCTTGTGAAAAATGGGGTAAAAACAAAAGTGTTGAGTTTATAATTTTGTTCAGTGTACACACTATATATATATATATATATATATATATATATATATATATATATATATATATATATATATATATATATATAAAATATATTTCCATGGTCTGTCTGAATATTGGATTCTGACTGGCTGGCAGGTATGCAGTAAAACCGTTTAATGCACAGGTAGGTTAATGCACTGGTAGTCAGTTTAATCACCGTTCTATATTAATGCGCTGTGTAGCATTTGGACCAATCAGACACACAATTTTTCATTAGATTTAACAAATAGTCATAGACCCCTCACCCAATACACATACTGGGTGCCAGTATGTCTGTGAATGACTCCAGGCCCCCGGTTCCATGGCAACCAATCTGATAACACTAGTTTTATTGCTCAAAGGAATGCGGGTAGGGCAACACTCACTTCGTTTTCCCTTTGGAAAGACACATGATGCCCATAAAATGGACTCTTCTCTAATTAATCCATAGAAAAACCTTTCTTTGAATGAACACATATATGCTTCAGGTCATTGTGTATATTATTACTGTTCTTATATATGTTCTTGTGTATTGTATACTGTTTTATGCATGCTTATGATAGATCACTAGTTAATATCACCTCACTTATACCATGTTTGGTCTCTATCAATTCGTCTTTGGATGAAAGATGCCCGTGTGGTTGGACTCACGGAGCGTCTGAGCTACTGCGGGTGCGCCTGGCAGGCCCCAACATATAGAGCCGTGTGAGATCTCCCTAGCCTGGGGAGATGGCTCTTGACCAGAAAGAGTCAGACTAATACCACTGGAGTTCATCTTCACTCAACCCTGGTATTCACCATCATGGAAATGCCCTCGCTCAGACATTTCTCTCTCCCCGCTCCCGGCAGTTTCTGCATCTTCATCTCTGGATTGCGACCTGCAGTTCCACTGCAGCCCACAGGACCAGCAGGCCCCATTTTACACCCAGCCACTTAGGAGTGTAGCATTTGGACAAATCAGACACACAATTTTTCATTAGATTTAACAAAATCAATTAGTCATTAGATTAACAAATAGTCACAGACCCCTCACACAAAACACATACTGGGTGCCAGTACGTCTGTGAATGACTCCAGGCCCCCAGTTACCATGACAACCAATCTGATAACACTAGTTTTATTGCTCAAAGGAATGCGGGCAGAGCAACACATTTCATTTCCCCTTAGGAAAGAAGCATAATGCCCATAAAATGGACTCTTCTCTAATTAATTCATAGGAAAACCTTTCTTTGAATGAACACACATATCCTTCAGATCATTGTGTATATTATTACTGTTCTTGTATATGTTCTTGTGTATTGTATCCTGTTTCATGTATGCTTATGATAGATCACTAGTTAATATCACCTCACTTATACCATGTTTGGTCTCTATCAATTCGTCTCCGGATGATCTAATTGAGAGTGCATATTATATGTTGATATCTATGCAACATATTAGTATTCTAAGAATCTTTAATAGTTTGTATATCAACTTCCAATCCAGTTCATATGCAAATTATCATGCTCTCAGACAAAGAGTCATAAAACCCCCCAGTATTTCCAAACTCCCGCTTGGAAATTCAGCCTCTCTCATTGGTCAAGCCCATCCTGAAAGGCATGACTCTTCTCAGACCTTAAAGGGCTCACGCACCGTTCCCTTCTGCTAAATCTCCTGATTGCTGCCCGTATGGAGAGCTGGAGCCAGTGCGGGAGTGCCCAGTGGGCTACAACATATCCCAGTCTGCAAATCTTTTAGATTCTGAGAAGATGAGGATGTGAGCTAGAACTCTTCTGGACACTTAAGTTTTTGTGCCAGGCCTTGCTGCCTTGACTTTCCATTCAACCAAAGGTCCTCGGACCTCAGCAGATCTCTTTCTTAGCTCTTTTTCACTTTTTACCTGGGAAGAAACTCCCAATCACCATCGAGTCAGGACATCTTTGGAATTCATCACACTTCAACCCAGAAGAACGTGATCGCGAGTACAAACCTTGAAACCATCAAGACTTTCATCCGAGACTGCATCCAGACACTCGTACGATACTTGCATTGCCTTGGTGACTGACATTTAACTAAACTAAACAGAGGTTTAGTATAAGCTATAGACCCCGTTATACACAGCGCTGATGGTTTTACTCAAGTGGTTAACTGACTTTCTCTATAACTGCATTCTCTGGTTTCTCTAAAGGCTTCATTCATCCACTTTAGCTCCCCTTTGTATGTATGCGTGAGTGTATGTTTATTTGTTTGTTTGTTTAGATTAGTTATGTGTGTTAGCGTTTAGTTAATAAAAGTTGTGTGCACAAATTACATGAGTTTCTGGTTCTGCCTTGAAAATTAATGTCTCTATGCTTTTGACCCTTGCTACATGCTCTAATGCATTAATAGGAAAGTATTTTCTGTGGCCATGGAAATATCCTTTCTTAGAGTTGATATGAACTTACACTGAATGTTCGCTGGACGAACAGATCAGTTGATGGCAAATTTAATTCTGCTACAGTTATTACTGTCAGCCGATATGAATAATTGTAATTAATCATAATTAATTGTAATTATTTATATATATTTCCCTTTTGAGCTGATTTGCTACAGGAGAGGGGACTCTCTCAACCCCAACAGAGTCAAGAACAACCTCTGAGTTTCAAGAGATTGCAACTTCGGCCATCGAATTAAACCATCCAGACCTTCTTCAGAAGCTTCACGAGACTCTCATCCCACAGCCAAATCAAATGCAAGTATCATTCCTTTCACCACACAGAGGTTTGTTGTAAGCTATCGTATAATGTGCTTTGAATTAGAGACTGATGGTTCTTTCAGATGGTCAACTCAGCCTCATTTCCCCTGTTTCTGTCAGGTTTCATTCATCCAGCATCACGTACCCTTCCCATGTACCATGTGTGTGTGTGTGTGTGTGTGTGTGTGTGTGTGTGGTGTATGTATGTATGTATATATATATATATATATATTTTTTTTTTTTATTATTTGTTTGTTTATTTAGTCTAGTTAGGTGTTTGTGATTTAGTTAATAAAACTTTGTGCACAATACATAGGAGTATTTGTTTCTGATTCCCTGCTTGCAACAAAGTCATTTTAAGATTAAGATTTCTTTGAATTCATAAATAATCAATACAATAGAGCGTTCACTAGACGACCTGGTCAATTGATTGTACTGTAAATTCTGCTTTAAGCTAATTCTATTAACGTATCCAAATATTATAATTAATTATAAAGAGTTATGATTCAATATTAATATTCCCCCTTTGAGCTAATATATGGAAGTTTTTTCCTAACAAATTTAAAATGAAAATTCAAATGCCTGAAAAGATCAAATAATAAATCAAACTCTCAAACCAACTACTCAAATGACAAATCAAATG
Organism: Onychostoma macrolepis; assembly: GCF_012432095.1. NCBI lineage: Eukaryota > Metazoa > Chordata > Actinopteri > Cypriniformes > Cyprinidae > Onychostoma > Onychostoma macrolepis. The sequence goes on along the minus strand of NC_081175.1, from coordinate 8,524,792 downwards.
CTCAAACTATCAAATGATAAATTAAACTATCAAAATAGCTTATCAAATGAGAAATCAAATGCTAATTTAAATATGCTACAGCTGCTTTAATTGATGCATACTAACCAACACGCATCACTCGCGCACGCACACACACACAGAGAGAGAGAGAGAGAGAGAGAGAGAGAGAGAGAGAGATAGGTCGGAGATCGCAGATTGTGCTGCACACACACAAACTTGTTGTCAATGCTTCCCCGCGATTTTTATTACTAAAATAAAAGATAGATACTAGATCGCTACATTATATTCCCCAGCAACAAGGTGATAAAATCACTGTTTTTGAAGTAACGTTAATTGTTTGTAGAGAGACGCGCAGACATTTGTATTGCAAACTATATTGCTGTTATTGTTGTTTTTAACTTAGGCATAACAACGTAACGGCATTACCATAGAAACCAATGCACATTCCGTAAAAACGAAAGAACACTTATGGACACACAAATCGGATATGAACAGTTGCGATATGCTGTGTGGACAGTCAGTTATTCAAATCAGATTCCATCCTGATATGCACAAAATCAGATTTGGGCTGACAGTCTGAACGAGGCTTCTTGTGTCTGATTTGAAGCAGGCAGAATGCTAGACCTAATGAGCCGTAACTGACGAAAATAACTGTCATTTTTACCCATTCTGTCAAATATTGCGCTGCAAAGAGCAATACAAGTTTTAACTTGTCTATAACTTGGCAAATGACCAACTGACCATGGAACAAGCAGGATAATTAACGGCTAGTCGTGCATTAAAGGATTTTAATGCACTTCGCGGAGGCAACGCTTCGCGTCGGGTGGTTCTTTGCCTCCACGTCGTGCATTAAAATCCTTTAAGCCGTTGATTATCCCTTACACACACACATATATTTTAGATATACATGTGCCATGCCTCGTTTTATTCGTTTTTGTTAATGTTATGTTAGCTAGTTTGTCATCTTAACGTACTGTTTTTTTATTGTTGTCTTTTAAATTAAGAATAACAATGATTCCATCTTTTGTTTTAGTCTTAAAAAGTGAAAGGTGCATAGATATAAGCAAAACAGACAATTATCTTTTCTTGTAAAACGTGACTCCAAGATCGTGAATTTGAAAATGAAAGTGCATGAAAAGGAATTCCTGTTTACAAAATTTAAATCACAAATAATACTGATGAAAAAGAACGAGTTGAATGTTGAACACTTTCGTTACCACTATAAACTATGATAACAGTTCATCAGCATGCATTGATAAATCAAATGGTGTAGCAAAAAAACAAAAAACTAAATTTGTGACCAGTGGGAAGAATGAGTCTAGAGCCCTGCAGGGGACTTTTTTTCCTGGATATTTCATATGTTAAGAAAAAAATAAAATAAATAATACATAGTCCTTTTAAGATAACACAGCCAAGAAAACAAATGTATTTTGAACTTGATATTTTGTGAGTTTATTTAAAGATGTAATAGGAACGTCAAAATGCAAAAAAGATGGTTTCATGATCATAAAAACTGAACAGCTGGAGCACAGAGATGAATTTCAACATCTGCCCTGGCTAGCACAATCACCTGACTTAAAGTCAGTGTGTAAAAGCAATTCAGAAAATGGTTTCTAAATACATTATAAGTGTTAGAAATGTATTGCTGAAAACATGTTAAAAAGACAGTGAACTAGTACTGAAGTTAGACAGTTAAACAGCTTTTAATCTTTGTTTTCAGTTTTTTTTTTTGGCAGGCTTGAAACCATGTCACAATGACACACTGAGCATGGCCACTCCCCAATACTATAATAACTAGAATGCATCAGTGCTTCGCCCACTCAGTCATGAGTTACTGTCATTACCGTTAGTAAGCCTACAGTTAATGTAAATGCCTATTATAAACATGTATGGCTATATAAATCCAATTAAGCTGCTAGATTGAGATTCCATTCAGGTTGCAGTGGTATTTGGTAGTTGAGAGAGGCAGCAGCTTTCCTGCATTATCTATTGATTCTACAACTTATTTATATTACTTCTGTATTTATTAACATTCATTTAAAATAAACAATTTATAATAATTGTTCAAATAAAATAGTTTGTGTGTAATGGATTAATAATAATATAAATCATATATTAAAGCCAGACAATTTTACTTGGTTTTGTACTAGTGACCTTTAATTTGGAGCAAGATAAACTGGGGGAGTGACTTTTTTGTGTCAGACATGTGTCACTTTGCTCACATCTCATTGGTCCAATTTCAGTTTGCGATCTCTAAGTCAGAACATAACCTGCCCCAGAGCAGGTTAGCCATGGAGCGTAAGTTACTATGGCAATGAACGCAGCTAAAAGCCAAGCCACTTTCATGGTTCCTAAAACCCAGGATTGGAGCAAACTAAACTGAAATTTACTTGGCTAGCCAGCTAATCCAGCTTCATGGTACAGGCCCCTGATGTACACCAAATGGGTTAATCAGCAACAAGATTGACTACATCTAGCAGCCATGGGAGATCAGCGCTTCAGGACATGCATGTCTACCGTGGCACTGACTTCGGTTTGGACCACCACCTTCTAAAAGCAGTGCTAAGGTTGCGACTGAAAAAACAACAAGCACCCAACTCAAAAAGACCGTTTGATGTGAACAAGATGAAGAACGATGCAGTAAATCACCGATACCAGCAGTGCCTTGCAGATGTGATTCAGAATCCTGAGAATGGTACAGTGGAAGATCAATGGTCATCATTCAAACATATGGTGATATCTTATGCCGAAACGATAGTAGGCAGCTAGGTGAAGGTAAACACAATGTGAATGCCGGATCCAGGAAGATACCTGAAAACTGACTGATAAACGTAGAATGCCTAAACAGATTAAGGAACAAGCAAGGCCCAATTAAGACAGACAGGATGAAGCAATAAGGTATCAGATACTTGACAAAGAGTGAAGAATTTCTGCTGAAGATACTTTGCAGATGATATTGCTCTACTAGCAGAGTCGTGGGAGAAGCTACAGCAACTTACTACCAGGCTAGAAAGATTTGCACTTAAGATCGGACTTTGAAATGATGTTTTATTAACAAGGTTCAGGAGGAGCACGATCAGATAATCAACCAATTTGGCACAGGTGTAACTCGTTTAGCTAAACAGCCTAACTAGCACAATATGTATATATATACAGCCTACCTACCTCTGTCCAATAGGTTGTTTGCACATGACGTCACTGATGATGCGCGAAATGCAGCTGCTGGGCAAGAAGTGATTTTAGGAATCAGTAGCAGAAACTCAAAATTCCTGTGTTTTGCGTTGTTTATGGATGCTCAAATCGGCCAAACCGAGAAACCACAAGGAGCTTTTATTGTGTACGACAATTTGTTATTCATAAGAGGGGGAAAGTCAAGAAACTGACTGAAAAACACGAAAAAGTGTCTTGTAAAGCTGCGTCTGCGGTCGGGAGGAGCGAGTCGGATAATGCTTGTGTGTGCAAATGGTTAATATAATATAAGACATAATAATATATTAAAATATTAATAAAGATATAAACAGATTGGACAGCCACCGCTCACGCATTCAGCGTGAGACAGTCAGAATTCACTCAATGCTAAACGGTCACGTCCAGCGCACTGTGCACTTCAGTGTTGGGCCGATTCCAGCTCGGATGCGGCAGTGTCGGCTCGCTAACGGCCGCTGCATCTGGCCGGAATCGGGCCGAGGGATAGGCTAAGTCTCCGGCAGGCGAGAATCTAACCGGAGCTGGCCTGAGTGTATTTTGCTATCTGGGATGTGGCTGTTGGTCCTGTTAGTAGCACTTAAAACAACTTATTTCAATTCTGAATCGATTAGCCTAGAAAGCGAGCAAATAGCGCTTTCATTTATAACGTTAATCACTAAAAAGCTGTCACTCACTTCAATTTATCGCAATCCCACGATATTCTGTGATATGAAGCTCTTACAACTGCAAATGATATCTTATTTACATCATGTCTGCACGTGGCGTTTAGAGTGAATTCTGACCGTCTCACGCTGAATGTGCGAAAGGTGGCAGCCCAGTCTATTTATATCTTTATTAATATTTTAATATATTATTATGTCTTATTATATTAACCATTTGCACACACGAGCATTATCCGACACTGCTCCTCCCGACCGCAGACGCAGCTTTACAAGCCACTTTTTCGTGTTTTTCAGTCAATTTCTTGACTTTTCTCCCCTTACGAACAACACATTTTCTTACACGATAAAAGGTCCTTGTGGTTTCTCGGTTTGGCCGATTTAAGCATCCTTAAACAACACAAAACACAGGAATTTTGAGTTTCTGCTACTGATTCCTATGGAGAAAAATCACTTCCTGCCCTCCAGCTGCATTTCGCGCGTCATCAGAATCACGTGATTGCAAACAACCTGACAGTTTTCCAGCATCCCTCCTCCACCCCAACTCCTAATCTATTTTTATCCCATATTAGGGATAGGGGGAGTTATCTGGGTTTGGGCTATATTCTAGGATCGGAGCCCTCCCCCAGGACAGCATGCCAAAATATGCTTACTATTTGCTATCAGATTAGATGTAAGGGTGAACTCGTGAATCAACATCAAAATGACCCAAGTGATGCAAATGAGTGGAAAGATGAAGATCTGCTGATGCCAATCACCATCGACAACTGGCCGCTCACTGATATACGTATACCAGTTCACAAACTTGGGTAGTATGATCACACAAGATGGCGAATTAAAGCTGGATGTAAACCAATGCATTGGCAAGGCAACCAATGCGTTTCAATGGATGCGCAACATCTGGATGTCTCCCAGCATTAGCAGACCACTCAAGATCTGCCTCTATATGTCCACTGTGATGGCAGTGAGACCTGGAGAAACAAAAAGTGCACATTGCCCAAAAGCTGGATGTGTTCCACCAACGGTGCCTTAGATGCATTCTCTGCATCAAATACCACTAACACTGTTAAACCGAACAGTGAAATGAATTAAAGGTCCCATGACATGCTGCTTTTTGGATGCTTTTATATAGGCCTAAGTGGTCCATAGTAAGTCTCTTTCCTGAAATTCAGCCTTGGTACAGGATTTCAGCCACTACAAGCCAGTCCCACAATGAGCTTTCCTTAGGACGAGCCATTTCTGTGTCTGTAGCTTTAAATGCTAATGAGGAGGAGAGAGGCGGGGCAAGGTGGAGAGTGGGTGTGTGGCCTTAACCAGCTTGCACTACCATGCGCTAATGTTGACAGTGGATGTATCGCAATGGCTCGTAAACAGACAGTCGTTCAAGCTTTTCAGTTTGACCCAGAATCTGATCCGGATGGAGAAGCACAGGATGAAGTTGCAACTCAGCGGCTACAGCAGGACGTCTCCGAATGGTTAGTTTAAAATATTGTGTCTGGATACGGTACTTTAGTTGGTTTGTTTATGTATGCTGTTACAGTTATTATCATGTAGCTAATGCTAGCCGTAGGCTCGGATGAAGGAACTAAAAAAATACTTTGGTGTTCATTTGTACATCCAAACACTGAGCAACTGCCATGCTTTGCTCGTTTGCAAGCCATGATGTCTCTCGAGGAAAAAAAAAAAATACTCGCACGGTAGTATCTCATTTTCTCATGGGCGGGCAAAGCAGAGAAAGGGGAGGTAACCTTTCCCCGTATGACGACATAAAGGGAGGATTCCAGATTGGGCCATCTGAGCTTTCATTTTCTCAAGGCGAAGCAGGATACCCAGGGCTCGGTTTACACCTATCGCCATTTCTAGCCACTGGGGGACCATAGGCAGGCTAGGGGAACTCATATTAATGTTAAAAAACCTCGTAGAGTGAAATTTTCATGCCATGGGACCTTTAAATGAAATTAGTTAATTTCACTCAAATAATAATGAAAGTTAATTGGACTTCTGTAAACTCAAAATGTCGTTGTAGTAAGCTGAACTTAAAATGATTGAGTTTTCTAGTTCCCAGCATGCTTTGCATCAAACAACAAGGAAAATAAATGTTGAAATTAAGTGTTATTTTGTGTGTTTTGCACAAGATTAACATAGGGAGACATAAGTTAGTACTTAAATGTTGTGTTATGTTAGGATTTACAGGTTTCGGTTATGTTAGTTTTGTACTGTTACCATTATGGTGAAGAGTAGAGCCTGTTTTTCAGGTTGAGGATGGACAGCAAAACTTAAAGACTATATTAGGGGTGTCCACAACTAAGGATTTTCATACTCAAATCGGAATTTTCGAATCTTGCCGACTGATAGTCAAATCATATGTTTGGGGGCGGCGGGGGGCAAATTACCAAGAGTCAAGTCAGACATTCAAGAGTCATAATTAATGACGTTAACACAGAGAAAATGTGTAACGGACGCCTTTAGGCTATTTGCACAAAATTAATGAACTCTGAATGAACTCCTTTTGTGGACGCATTATTCACGCAACAACGTGCAGAAAACTCTAAAAATTCACAGTGTTTTATTCAAGCGGCAACCTCCCGCTCCCTCTAGTGAAACCAACACGGAAGTGACTAAAACTGCAATTCATCGACTGGCCGCTGGAGGCTGGCTCCAAAAGGGAGTCAATCACATTGACTCCCCATGTTAAAATGCCCAACTTTACAGCAGAAAAAAACATGTTTACAGCCTGGTACAAAAAATTATTTTGGTCTATATAGCTAATTTTGCCCTTCGTGACAACTGTGAGGGGGGTGAATTTTTTTATAACTCATCCGTTTAAATTATATTAAGCCTTAAAGTTCTGCATAATTAAGGGCGTGGCCACTTGAGTGACAGGTGGACTGCCGCGAGCTCTGCTCCAAAGTGTGAAACTCGCTAGTGCGAAACTTAGAAAACTGGCTTTAATGATTTGTATTTGTACAGAAAAAAATAATTATAGGTAGGACACTGGGAATCTGGCAATTAGATGTTTTTAATCGTTATTGCTTACAGTGCTTTGTTATATGGAGCAGTTTGTTAGATCGCGATCTCTCTCATTTGTTTGTCTAATGAAGTGCCAACAGATATAGAAGTACACAATAAACGCGGTAGACTTTAATGGACAGTAAAACAAAGGCAGAATACCGTATACTCCAGGCTGGCACAGTATTGACGAACGAATGCAAACATATGCAGAGCACCGTAACTTATCTGAGCTTTCCAAAACAAAGTCAAAGCGCAGTAACTGATGGTATACTGTGTTCTGCCTTGGTTTCTCCGGGGCTTTTCTCCATGATACTTAAACACATGATAAAGGAGGTCATTAATGTCCCAAAATGATCAATAACTCATTTTCGACCAAAACGGTTATGGTGTTCTGTCTTTGCACGGCAGCACTGCTGTCACTATAGAGGGGCGTGGTTTCAGCTCAGCTTCACCCACGTCCGCCTTTTGCCCATTTTCGATTATCCGGGAGTGACGCGGTGACGCGCTTCAAGATGGCGGCGGTCGGCTCCGCCCACTTTAGGCTTCAAAAACGCTTTACAGAAACCTACAGGTGACGTCACGGACACTACGTCCATTTTTTTTTACAGTCTATGGTTTTATTATAATAGAGTTCTCATTATAATGTTATGTATATGACATTCCCAGTAGTTATGTAACCGTTTATGCCATGGTCATTTGACAGCAATCACATATTAAAGATGTTAATAATATTTGCGCTGCAATATCTGACGGAACGATAAAAATGACGGTTATTTTCGTCTGTATTACTATTCAACTGCAACTGTATGTTACCATGGTTACCAATGTTTATAGGAAGCACATTAATATAGAACGTGATTAAACTGACCTGGAACTACCTGAGCAGTTCAACGAATTTAATCAACACCTGCCAGCCAATCAGAATCGAGTATTCAGACAGCCAATTGTTGTTCGTCCTGCTCGCGTGGCGCACTAACGAGATAATCACCGTAGTAGCCTACTACAGTGAAGCACGCTTTATTGCAGGGTAACTCAACCAAACACATCTAATACTATAAATAATATATACGATATATATAAACCGGCTGAAATGTTTTGAAATCACTTGTACCCTACCTGATTGGTCTTTCACTCTGCCTGTGTCAGTTTGAGTCTTGTTAAAGATTTAAATCCCTGCCGCTTTTCTGTCAGTCACAGATGATGAAAAGTAAAACTTAAATCTATAGGGGTGGTTGGATTTATTCAAGCACGTTAAAATATTTCTTTAAAGCTTCTTTCTTTTCAGATTCTTATTTACAGCATTATCTTAATAGGCTGTATATTAACTTATTGTGAGAAAACCGGTAGTTCTATGTGAAATCAGACATTTGAGCATTCCATATAGCCAAAACCGAACTTTTATTTTGACGGGTTGCCGTGAATACCTTTACATTTCTGTGTATATGATATATGAGGATAGTTTTTCTCAAATGAAACGGTCGAATGCTCATTAAGTGACTCTCAGAGCAGTTCTGGAGATGTTGTTTATGTATTTATGTCCTCATTTAGTGAGGCGGCAGAAGTTAATATCACCGCAAGAGTCACGCGGGCTTCTGTATGAGTACTGAACAAACCCGCGCGTCTGCGCCATACATTAACTCAGAGAAACGCAGAAGTCGTTTAGTAGTCGTTTTGCGGCTTAATATTTACAAATAGGAGTGGGAGTGTGCTCACTTGTGTGTGCGCTTATGTGTGTGTGTGCGCGCGAACCGGGGCGGAACTCCGCTGTGCGCGATACAGAGAGCGCGACCATGTAACGTAGCTCAGAAATGACATTCCGTCGTGTAAATAGATAAATAACATAATGCTATTTAGTTTGTTTAATAAAAGAACAAGGTATAGACCTGTTATATAGGGAAGGTAACATTGAATGACTTCTTTTGTGGTCTGGCGCTATAGAGCTTGGCAAACTACGTCACGCCGCGTCGGATTCCGCCATGTTTTAGGTCACGCTCAGGAGCACACAGCGTAAACAAATGCAAATCACCACAGAAACAGCCAACCGTTTTACATTAATATTTTTTGAAAAACATCTTACATACGCTTAGAATAAAACGGAATAATATGTAAATCAATTTAAATAAAAAAAAAATTAAAAAATTAAAAAAAAATCGCTGTTGTTTGTCTGAGAGGCTGCAAATATTCATTACTATTCAGTCTCCTTCACTACAGTGGTACTGATATATGCTAACTGCTAAAACACTTACGACAATTGACCATGGTTTTACTATAGTAAACGTGTAGCGACGTGCTTTTGGTGTATGTATTACCATTCCTATAACCACAATCTTATTAAATACCACGGATAAACTATGGTTAGAGTAGCAAAACCATGGCTAATTTTGTAAGGGGAGAATACACTACAGCTAGATCTCAAACAGTGGATCATTGTTATATCGTTATATTGCCCGGTAAAACTGCTCAGTGTTAAGAGTTAAGCCATTATAGAGGTAACAGAACTTGAAGCTGCTTTGAAACGATGTGTATTGTGGATGCAAATAAATACATTGACTTGACTGAACCAAGTTGAAGATTCCTGCTAACTTATGCCGAGTTCACACTGCACGATTTTCAAACTCGTCGGATCGCTGTTGTTTTCACACTGTGTGACTATCTGGGGAAGCATTCAGTCGCTGCTGTGTTCACATTGCACGATGGATCGACGACAGGGGCTTTCACATTGCACGATTTCACAATAGGAAGAATCGCCGACAACTCTGTCATCCGCAAACTACGTTTCACAACAAAACACACACGAGAAGTTGCCTCAGCCCGTTGTTCTCGAGCGAGACTGGAAGTATTAAAAAAATATAGCCCGCAAATTGTCTGTGCCCTGATTTCCAGCTACAAAAACAAAAACAGATTATGCAGGAGGGAGATGCAGGGAACAGGGATTGTGTTCTGCAAAGAGTGGTAAATAATAATTTTGCAGTAACTGTTATGCTGATGTTGCGGCTGGTCAAGCGTTTGTGCTTGTTTCTGTATGATATAATTGTACATATCAGTGATATGGTCTATAACTCCTCACCGAACTTCCCTCTGCCCTGTATCTTTGTCTCTCATTGGCTGAAGGTCATCGTGATGTAGTTTTCAGTCAGAAATCATTGCACACAGCGTGATTGTGAATCGCCGACAGCTCCAGATATTTAGCATGCCAAATATTTCACGGGCGTCGGCGACGTGTCGGCGATTCTCTCAGATCGCGTCTTTGGTAATTCACACTGCGCGATTGTCACTCGCGTGAACGAGCTCCGATTTGCCTCCGATGTCGGGCATTTGTCGGCGATTTATCAAAACCTGTCGGCGAGTGAAAAATCGGGCTAAAATCGTGCAGTGTGAACTCGGCATTAGGATGCCGAACAACGAAGCGAGCGATCAAATAAATGAAGGAAACTTAATCCGTAAAAAAATTGGCCAGGTATTAACGTATTTATTTCGTATATATTTCCATATATGATTTCCTTCTATTAGTGGTGTGAGGGCTTACAGTTTAATGCAAATCACTGTATCTATAATATATTAAATCTACAGCGATGAATTATAAAGCCACATTTTATTTTAGATGTTTACCATACGAGTTTCGGTTTAATTTTCATCCGTTCCGTAGTGAATGTAGACATGTTTAATGTTTATATGATTCATTAGATCACGTTGGAATGATCAATTGCCGTAGCCTTTATGTCAATGTCTGCAGGTAAAACCTCGGCTTTTTCGGCATTAAAACGCGGAGAAAGCACATTTTTCACACCGGCCATGCAAACGGATATGACAATTGATGATACAGTAATCCTTAACCACTGCAATGCGATCTTAAGCAGAATAATATAAACATTAAATAATATAAAAAGTCTACATTCACTACCATTCAGTCTCCGCTGTAGCTCCCGTGACCTAAATTCCCAAAATGCATTGCCGCTGTGACGACACATTCCCAGACTCTATAGAGAAAATAACATTAAATAAAATTAACTTGACCTTCAAGGGGGGCGGGGGGTGCCGTAGGGGAAACACTGGAAGGACCACTATTCAAGTGGTACTTAAATATGCCATGGAGGGATATATAAAAGATTTTAAAATAAATATTGCGGATATTAATTTGGAAGCGAGGGTTTACAGATCACAATGCAAGCAGGAAAAGTCTCATATTACGGTCGTCACGATTGCAGATGAAAAAATCCCGGATCAACACTGTTCATATACCGCAAGGTAAGATTTTATTATTTTACATTTATGTGTTTTGGCCCTACACTGTACAAGACGTGAGAACAGTTCACTATTTAATGTATTTTGTACGTTAGCATGGACTCACTAACTTTAACGTTAGCTAGTTTTAGCCAGAGATACCTTGCTGAAACCCAAGATGACAGATGATTAAAGTTCTGCTTGAGCAGATGAAAATTGGGTCCCACTTTATATTAGGTGGCCTTAACTACTATGTACTTACATCAAAAAATAAGTACAATATACTTATTGTGTTCATACTGTATAGCAAAACACCATTGCTGCTATTGAGGTGGGATACGGGTGAGGTTAGGAACAGGTTTGGTGGTATGGGTAAGTTTAAGGGTGGGTTAAGGTGTAAGGGATGGGTCAACAGTGTAATTATGAATGTAATTACAGAAATTAATTACAGATGTAATTACATATAGATATTTTTAAAAATATAAGTACAATGTAAAAACATGTATGTACGCAATAAGTGCATTGTACCAAATGATTAATTTAAATGCAAGTACATAGTAGTTAAGGCCACCTAATATAAAGTGGGACCGAAAATTGTAACTTAATGAGAGTATGACAAGAAAATTAATGTTTTTCGTCTTCATTGGGATTGAGGGTGAATGCTTAGGGATATTTTGCTCTGATTTGTTTGGGTTTAGGAAATAGAATAAAATAAATTCTATTGCCTATCCTCTCAGGATACCTTGAATCAGTGTTACAAGTACCCCAAGCACATAGTTTTTCCATTTTTGAAGCATAAACACCATAAAATCGATGTTTGCTTCAGATCTTCTAATGTTTCTCTATGGCGCTGAAACTTAAAGATGTCCGAGTTCCGCTCCCCGTGCAACTGATACTCGACTGCCATTGGCTAGTCTGTGTTAGAGGGGAGGGGCTTACCGATAGGTCAATTGGATTACGCTTGCTGCCCAATGTACCTTGTAGCACAGAAGGACCTAGAGCTTAAAAGAAGTTGACCTATCTGCTAAAAACAAACAAACAAATAATCAAACACTCTCATCATGGGCAGAAAACAAAATTAACTAGTAATTTCAAAGTTTAAGTTGTCTTTCCTTGTCATCTACAAATACTTCTCCCAATTATTAGTTTGTACGGTCACACTTTATATTAGGTGGCCTTAACTACTATGTACTTACATCGAAAAATAAGTACAATGTACTTATTGTGTTCATACTGTATTGCAAAACACTTTTGCTGCTTTGAGGTGGGATATGGGTGAGGTTAGGAACAGGTTTGGTGGTTTGGGTAGGTTTAAGGTGTAAGGGATGGGTCAACAGTGTAATTATAAATGTAATTACAGAAATTAATTACAGATGTAACTACATATAGGTATTTTTAAAAATATAAGTACAATGTAAAAACATGTATGTTAACATAGTAGTTAAGGCCACCTAATATAAAGTGGGACCGTTTGTACTATATTATATAAATACAGACAAAAAAAAAGGGTCTGGTCACCAACCTGGTTCATTTGAATGATCAGAGTATGAAATAAAGATAATTGTGTTTGTGGCATTCTCTATTTCTGCAGTCTTTTAGTTACTGATCTATTTTGCTGCTCTTAGTGTTTTTGATACCGTTGTTAAAATTGTTGCTCTTACTCTTGTAGCACTTTCCAACTTTAACTGGAGAAAATTAACATGAACAGAGCAGAAAAGGGCTTGGAATGAAGGGCGTTTGGTTCTAGATAGAAATATTAGAGAATATAACATAGAAAGACCAAACAACTCAGCGCTTGTGGTGTGTACAGCTCTGTTATTTTGACACACTGCTGACTTTAAACTGTAGAAATGATAAAATGGTGCTACCGTTATCAGATGTACCATGGTCCAGTTGGATTTTAGAATGCCTGGGCTAGACGGATTTACTCATAGCTACATATATAATCAGAAGCATGTGTCTGGGTTTTAAAGACTCACCAAAGAGCGTATAGTCAATATCTAGAACAAGCAATCTTTTTCCTGGTCTTGGGGAATTTAACTCCTCAACTTTATAGTCTTTCACCCGACGAGCTATCTTGGCCAAATTCTCCTCTCTGTATGAAAAGAAAACAAATATTCTTTGATGTATAGAAAGTTAAAAACAAAAAAACAACAACAAAAAAATTATAATAATAATTTTGTAACATTATAAATGTCTTTTGGTCAACAATGCATCCTTACTGAATGAAAGTATTCATTAATTTAACAAAAACTGACCCAAACTTTTGAAAGTAAAATAAATGAATGAATAAATAAATAACTGGGTGTCACTGGCCTGTTTTCAACCTCAGTTACTTCCTCTTCAATGTCAAAGTCATTGACCACATCATCATTTTCTGGTGGAGGCGCCAAGACATCTTCCTGTGAAAAGGGAACTCAGGTTAGGAGATCCTGCACAAAAAAATAAAATTTACAAATAAAGAAAGCTTTAAAGCTGTATATGTTTTAAAAAATCACTAGGTGGAGGCTACATCATTTAACAGCTTTCAGAAATATATGATTAAAATCAATAGTATTACCTACCAGACTTTCTTCTCTGGTGCCCATCATCATAATTTTGGTATTGGGCTTCAACTTCAAGTCACCCAGTTTGACATCATCATCTGCTGGTTTACCTGACAAAATAAGAGAATTGAACAACAACCAGTTACAAGTGTTTTCTTCTTCTTCTTTGCATATTGTGTATCAGACAGTGTATGTTATTAATGCTGTTCACCTTTCACTTTCAATCCCAATAGCTTCTGTCGTTCTGGGAGAACTCCTGTGAGAGATTTAATGGACTGTTTCAGATCCAACACGGTGTCCTCCTCAGACAGTGTGCTAATGGAGTACTCCTGTCCACCCCACTTTATAATAACGGAAACAGACATGCTGGTGGGAAAGCTGTGAAAGATTTTTTTTTTTTTTTTTTGTGCGTTATTTTTTCGTTGTTTGGGTTATTATCTGTCAGCTTGTCAGAAACGCAATGCAAACTTTATAGACTGCATTAGCATATAGATGTTACCTTGGCAACGCTACACCATCAGAAGAGGTCCACTTGTCAAAACACAACAAAATTAACAGGTCAGGTGCTACATTAAGTTACTGTAAAAAAAAAACAACAACAAAAAAACAACCTCAGCTTAAAACACAAGCTGCTTATGTCATGAACAACATAGACTGAGCATTACTACATTTCTGTGCTTGTAAAAAAAAAAAAAAAAATTAACTACTTGTAAATGTATTTGTTTTGCTATTCTTTTTATTAAAAACGAGGGATGAACGGATCTGGCTGGCATATTGCTTTAGTGAACAAGCATGCATTAGCCAGTTAGCTTTTAACTCATTAAGCTCTTTTTCTATGTAATGCATTTCTTATAATTGATCTGACTAATCGTAACCACGCCACTAACTTCTCGATAAATTTCATCCAGGCCATCTATATCGGACAGACAAAAAATATAGGTAAATCCTGTAAAGGTTTCTCACTTACATAAAATACAATTCATTCAAAGCTCAAGCTGACTGCTGCAGGTACACACTAGATTTGCTTTGTTCTTCTTCTCTCTGCTTATGACGGCCTGTCTACTGCGGCCGCTGCGCCTACTGCCACCTGCTGTTGAAGAGTAGATCAAATAAGTGTATCTTCTGGGAGTTGTTTTTTTTTTTTTTTTTTTTTTTTTTGTATGAGATATACTGATCATGTCATACAGGTAGGCATTATCACAAAGTACAAAGGAGTATAAAGAGAAGAAAAATCATTCATAAGTTAACATAAGTAGAAAGGAACAAGTAATTTTAACACATATACGATTCAAATCTTAACCAAACATTTTTTTAATTTTTATTAAACAATGATATATCAAACGTAAATACAATACAACATAACATCAAGAAAAATAACAAGGAACATAGGGAACCTATGTAAGCATATGTGTATCAAAATTGATTAGATATGTTTAACATGTTCAAGCAAAAACTGTAGCAAAATTATCATTTAAATGCTGTTTTTACTAACACTTGGGATTAGGACACTTGGGATTGCATTAGGCGCGTTCGATTTGAAGCAGCGCTGCGCAGAATGATCACTGTGTGACATCAAAGTCTGCGAGAGCGATAAGAGAGCAGATAGATCTTTATGCTTTGATGTAGCAAAATGCAATGAGAGTTTCAAAATGCATTCTGAGCCAAAGGTGCAGCAAAAGGTTAGCAAAATGGTGATTTAAATGTATTTTACTTTTCTTAAATGCACTGACACTTAAATATATGACGTTTCAATTGCACTTTCATTAAATACCCCACGATATAGTTTAAGTCATTGTGGATTTGAAAATGCATTCCGAGCCGAGCACGCCCCCTAGCTGTCAATCATTACATCAGGGCACACGATAGGTCAATATTCACCGTTAACCAACAGTTTTGCCAGTTTAGCAATTTTGTTGCCAATTTAGCAACTTTTCAGACTACCCTAGTAACTATTTCTTCCAAGAGCACCTAGCAACAAATTTATCCATTTTTAAAATTAATTTGGCAACTTTTGATAAGTAATCCAAAGATGCCTAGGAGTACACACACCACGTGAATTAAGTTAGCTGCTGTTTGCAATTGTTCAGTTTAATAATAGTAATCAGTGGCGCCTGCAGGTGAACGGCTGTACACACTGCGTACCATGAGCGCTCAGACTGACCTGAAATTTGCCCCGCAAACATTTCAGCAGTAAATTAGGCCCGTGTGTCCCGTATTTGTGTCGACTGAACCAGCCATTATTGTGTTATTTTACTTTATATTATGCTATTTACTCAATACGGTATTATTTTACTCAAAAATATGATGCATGGTCATGAAAGCAATCAATATACTGTTTAATATGCTGAGTTATTCCAATACCGGATGTCCTAATGTAGAATGTAAGTCTGAGGGCCTATCCATTGGGCAGTACTGATGGTTTCCATTGGATTATATAACCTCATGAACTTTGGGTGACTTCCAGAGTATGAGGGGTAAACAAGTTTGGTGTATGCCCATGTATCCCTTTGTTTGGTGTATATCCCTGCGTACTCTCCGTTTCCGTTGAGAGTACGCAGTGCGCAATTTGGCAGCCGCTTCTCTTCGCTTGTTTTTGTCTACTTTTTGTTCATCTATGTTTTTCTTTTCTTTTTTTCTTTTCTTTTTTTTTTTTTCTTTTTTTTTTTGTGAACATCTCCATCTTCATCTTCACTTATCGCTCCTCGGACTGGATTTATAAGCAAAGTTTTTGAACTATTTTTTCTTGGACTGTCCTCTCTTGGATATTAACTTGCTGCACGCTTCACACTCCCGCGAGCCTTCTCCCCAGATTGATGGTGTGTTTGTACCGCTTGACAGTGTCGGTGAGTGAGTCTCCACTTTCTCACTGATTCGTCGTGCCTGGTATTGTCTAACTTTTGTCTCGGGCTTGGCTAACGTGGTGCTACGCGGCCACATTTCACGAGCCCTCGGCCTGAATCCTAACTTTGTGGGTTCGTTCTGCGCACTACCGGTGAGTGGGTTATTACCTTCTCATCGCATTGTGCCCTGCGTGCCACTGTCTGGCCTGGCTAACGTGGCCAGTGTTGTGTGTTCTGTGTATGGTTGTTGTGAATGCGGTGCTCCGAGTCATGTATGGAAAAAAAATTATCTCAAATAAATCCGGTTTGGCTGTGAGACTGATGGCCTCTTGTGTTTTTCTGTCATCACTGCTGTTTTCCATTCAAATGGAACTTTGTTACACATCGGCGCAGCTGCGTCATTTGAACTGTTTTTTCCGTTTGGATCCCATCACATATGAACTGTGAAAAACTAATGGAATTATTCGTCGGCCCCGCTATATCCATCGTTCTCCTAAACGGCTCCTGAACATGAACTTCTCTTCTCCTGCTTCAATCCCCTCTATCTGGTCTCATAGATTAAGTACATGGAAGTCGTCCACTACGTATATACATCGCGGAGTTTCTTTATCGTCACTAAGGCAACTAGAAAGGACCAGAGATGTCACTGTGCTTAACAAGAATGTGCAGAATTGTGGTAATTTTGCCCTACTCAACACTCGGTCTCTAACTGGGAAAGGAACGTTTCTTCCAACCTGATCTCACAGAATTCCGTGTAATGACCACGGACTTAATTAACCCCGAATCTGTGGTGGCATCACGGAATCGCCGAAAATTCCGTGATGGGCTCACAGAAGGCATCAGCCGTGGTCCATGCACGGATTCACTGGTTCAACACCATCGCTGCATCGGACCACGTAAAAAGAGTGACTCTGATGCAGTTATATATTGTATATAAATGTATACTTTCACTGGCCCCACCTGACCCCACCCCTACCCTAAACCTACCCAGTTCTGAACAATAATGATGACGATAAATTTCCCAGTAGGCTATCGCGTCGGCATATTAATGCTAAGGGTTTCCTATTTAAAGTGTTGAACCAGTGGATCCGTGCGTGGAGCACGGCTGATGCCTGTCACTAACTTACATTGGTATCACTTCTGTGAGCCCATCACGGAATTTTCGGCGATTCCGTGATGCCACCACAGATTCGGGGGTTAATTATGTCCGTGGTCATTACACGGAATTCTGTGAGGGGACGCCCCTCTCTCTCTCAATGTAGAGATAAAGTCCATATTTGATGCAGGAAATTAATATCTTTATGATGGAGATTTCAGCCGCCAGCGCATATGTCACCGATGTTAGGGCCGAGGGTTATGTACCACACTCCGGAGGAGCAGACACCAGAGGACACCAAGAGACAGACAACAGGAATAAAGTTAAAAGGTAAGTTTTTATTTAGGTTAAAAGGGATAAAAGCAGGGGGATGGTCGTGGCTGTGGCTTTAATGAAGAGAGGGGAGAGGGGTGCTGGTAGGTACTATTCCCGTGCTCTTGGTAAGTATATTCTTCTCTAGGCTGCTCGTGGGACAGACAGGGGCTTCTCTCGTCGTAGGGCACGTTGTATAGGCTCGTGGGACAGACAGTGGCTTCTTTCGTCGTAAGACTCGTCGAATAGGCTCGTGGGACAGACAGTGGCTTCTTTCATCGTAAGACTCGTCGAATAGGCTCGTGGGACAGACAGTGGCTTCTTTCGTCGTAAGACTCGTCGAATAGGCTCGTGGGACAGACAGTGGCTTCCCTCGTTCAGCTTCGTTGTCGTGCTCGTGGAGCCACCACTCCACTTCCAGCAGTAACTGCTTTTTCTTGGCTTCCTTACAGGAACAGACAAATGGACAGTGAGACGGACATTAGCAGGTAAGATGAAATCGGGGTACTTTACCAGCCTACTCTCTCGTTCTGTGCATGGTAGAACGGCGTCGTTGGGAGAAAGAGTGGGACTGGCCTCCTTTGATGGAACACAGCGTTACGTGAACTGTGGCACTTTAAGTGCGCTGGGATTATCTCCTCCGCACTGCGCGCACAACTTCAGGGATCTAGACACAGCTGAGGGGACAGATCAATTTGAAAGAACCTTCAATAATTATGGGTCAATTTCATCCATCAGAGACTCAGAGAGAACATAGTCGTTTGATCTCACCACACTTGTGCATAAATCACTCTTGTAAAGCTTCACACGTGTTTAAATCACTCTTTCAGACACTGCAAACTCACTCTCTCTTCACAGCGATTAAGCAACTTGTTTCTCTTCATAGGGTGGATGTCTCAAGGATTAATGGTGTTCAGAACATGGACATGGATTCAGCGATCTTCCCAGCCGTTCACAGTTACTGTTCCTCACTGTCAACAAGATGACACACACTGCCCACAAACACAGGTTAGTCGTACACTGGTGCTGGTGAATCTTCACATGTGGTTTTCTCAGAGAAGTGAATCAATAAAGGGTGCACTTAACTTTTCCTCGGTGAATCACATGAATCCTTGTATGCGTACTCCCACCTCTGTTCTGCCAGTCACTCTCCTTCTTTCTCCATGCAATTTCTCTCACTCACTTCGTTGCGGTGCTGTTCGTGGTTTCTTCAAAGGACTCACTTAATGAGCATGTCTCGGGGGACCCAACAATGAACACCGATCTGACATTAAACCTCAGCTTTTCCGCACTTTCCGCTGCTCACTGTCACTGCTGCACACTACTCAGAACGTCTTCTCTCTCCAGGCACACACACTCTCTGTCCTTCCAGCCTCTCTTTATCCTCCTTTTTCCCGGCGGATGCTTCAATGAAGCGCCGTTATTTGCTTCAGCTGGCGCTCATTATACCCATGACGGTAAACCCAAAGCCGGCCCGGTGTTACACCGGAAGTTCTCCCCCTAGCAACAAGTCCCATTTAATTTGTTCCGGGTTTGTTCACCCGGTGACATCCTCCCCCACCGGATCCGTTCTAGTCCCGAGAACGGGTCCAGACTCCCATTCTCCATACCTGGTAGGAGGTACTCTCGGGTCTCCCGTTGGGAGCGTCGGCGGGAGCAGCGGGTTCTTCTTCCCTTGGTTCAGGAGTAGGGGCTCTAGGGAACACAGCCCAACCCACCCAAGGTGGTGCAGGGCCACAGGCGCCGGTGGCGCCTCAGTCGCTGTCGCGGATAGTTGGGGCAAGGGCGAAGCAAATTTCGGTGCAGGATTCTCACGGGCCAGTCTTCCCTCTGGTCGGATGGTGTAAACGGGCTGGTCAGGCCTCTGTCGTTGTTCTACCACATAGGGCACGGTTTCCCACCGGTCACTGAGCTTCCCCTTCCCCTGGCGCCGGTTATCTCGAACCAGCACCCGTTCTCCGGGTAACAAGGGGCCTCTCGGGCAGTACGGTCATACAGACGCTTGTTCTTCTTAGCGGCCACGCCGAGGTGCTTGGACACTTTCTCATACGCAGAGTGGAGTTGGCGGTGATGTCCGTATACCCATTCGGTGGTGGTAGCGGGGCCTCGGTCACTGCGGCTCGAGTAGCAGATCTGTGGGCAGACGCACATGTCTCCCAAACATCAGGTAAGTAGGGGCATAACCCGTAGTGCTGTGGACGCTGTTGTTATAGGCCTGTACCAGGGCCGGAGGCTATCAGTCCAGTAACCCTGGTGGTCCGCGTCCAGAGTCCCCAGTAAACTCAGAAGCGTCTGATTGAAACGTTCGCATCCCCGTTTCCCTGTGGATGGTAAGGAGTAGTGTGGGTCTTTCTACACCCGTACAGTTGGCATAGTTCCTGGATGATACGGGACTCAAGTTCGCCCTTGGTCAGAATGGAGCGCCTCGGGACATCCAAAGGGCTGGAAGACGTGTCTCCATAGGGCACCGGCAGTGGTGGCGGCGGTCTGGTCCAAGGTTGGTATAGCCCAAGCGTGCATTTAGTGAACAAGTCAGTCACTACCAAGATGTTCTGGTAGCGGTCTGCGGGCGACTTAAGGTCAGGAAGTCCATAGCCACCATATGTAACGGGGCTCTGGGTCGCACCGGAACCATAGGGGCCCTCACGTCTCGCCGGGACTTGAACAGCGTGCAACGGGGGCATCCTTGTACATACCTCCCCACCGACTCTTCCATACCACTCCAAAAGAAGTGCCGACGCAGTAGTGATACGGTCCGCTCTGGCCCTGATGTCCTAACTGGTCATGATAGGCCTGGAGCAACGGCTGAATTTGGGCTGCGGGCACCACCACCTGAGACACCATCTCATGGGTCCTCGAGTCCAGAACAGACCTACAGATCACACCATCTCGCAACTTCAGCCTCTTCCACTGCCCCAGAAGCTTCTTTACCCTCACCGGATGTCCCTGTCGTTCCTCCCCCCCAGGGAATTTGTTCCGCTCCAGGTAGGTCCACAGGGTAGCCAGCCCTTCATCCTGCTCTTGCCGTTCCCTCCATCGATGGGGGTCCCATCCCCAATTTGCTGGTATGCCTTCCGCTCGTGCTCCAGGTGCTTCCACCACTCCCACCATCAGCCCTTCTTCTGGTTCTGGCCCTGAAGTTCCCCCTTCCCTAGCTGGTGGTAATCGGGACAGGACATCGGCATTTATGTGCTCTCGGCCTGGTCGATATTGTAGCCGATAGTTGAAGTTGGCGAGCTGGGCCACCCACCGCTGCTCCACCGCTCCCAGCCGCGGTCTGCAGGTGCACCAGCGGACTGTTGTCGGTTACTACCAGCACTTGGCTCCCCACAGGTAATCCTTAAACTTCTCACACAAAGCCCACTTCAGGGCCAGCAGCTCAATTTTAAAAGAGCTGTAATTGGCATCGTTCCGTTCAGCAGGGTGGAGGCTCCGACTGGCGTAGGCGATGACCCTTTCTGTCCCGTCTTGTCGTTGGGCCAATACGGCTCCCAGCCCGCTATTGCTAGCGTCAGTGTAGAGGACGAAAGGCTGGGTGAAATCGGCGTAAGCCAGAATGGGGGCCTGCAACAACTCCTGCTTGAGTCGGTGGAAGGCGGTCTCGCACTCCTGACTCCAGGTGATGGTAGGGGAACTTCGGCTCCGCGCGGTACCGGTACCGGCCAGCAGCTGATTCAGGGGTTTTGCAATTTTTGAGAAGTCCTTTATGAAGCGTCTGTAATAGCCGACGAATCCCAGAAAGGACCGTACCTGCCTTACGGTCTTCGGAGGGACCCAGCCCTGTACTGCAGACACCTTCTCCGGATCAACAGCCACTCCTGCAGCGCTCACCCGGTGCCCCAGGAACTGAACTTCTCTTCTGAGGAGCTGGCATTTCCCGGGCTGGAGCTTCAGTCCATACCGTTCCATTGCCTGGAAGACTTGCTCCAAGTGTGACAAGTGACAATTGAAGTCAGGGGAGTAGACGATCACATCGTCTAAGTAAACCAGGGCGGAGTCCATCAGCTGCCCTCCCAGGCATCGCTGCATGAGCCTCTGGAAGGTCGCAGGAGGCGTTGCAGAGGCCGAAGGGCATACGATCCCATTCAAATAGGCCGAAGGGGGTGGTAAAGGCAGTCTTCTCGCGGTCCTGTTCCTCCATCCTCACCTGCCAGTAGCCACTCGCTAAGTCCAGGGTAGAGTACCAGCTGGCGTCAGTCAGTCCCGTAAGGGAATCCTCAATCCGGGGTAAGGGAAAGGCATCCTTCTTGGTGACCAAGTTCAGTTTCCGATAGTCTACACAAAACCTCCAAGAGCCTGTCTTCTTGCGGACCAGGACAATTGGGCGGCCCATGGGCTGCTGCTCTCCCGGATAACTCCTCGTCCCAACATTCCTTTCAGTAGGGCTCGTACTTCCGTATACAAAGTCGGAGGGACTGGGCGGTATCGTTCTCGACTGGGTGGGCGTCTCCAGTAGGAATGGTGTGCTTGACTATGTCGGTGCACCCATAGTCTTCGTCGTGGGTGGAGAAGACGTGTTGCCACTTGGCCAGTAGACTCTGGAGTTTGCAGGTTTGTTCTTTCGTTAGGCCCTCTCCTTCCAGGGACTCGCTCTGAAGGTGGCCCGGCATGCCCTGTGCAGTGGGACCAGGACGAGACTCCTTCTCCGCCAGGCCAACCTCGACCACTGTGGCGCTCACTTGGCAGAAGCGGACCTCCTGCTCCTCCCTCACCTGGTGGGGGTCTACAGGCGTGATACGGGTCAGTCGTTGGTGACGGTACAGATGGACGGGGTAAGTATTCGGGTTTCTTACTTTAACTGTGACTCGGCCCCGACGGGCTACTGTTAACCCCCGAGCGACTTCAACAGTCTGGCACTCCCAGTGGGGCTCAACAAGGACACACTCTTCGGGACTATAGGCCCGCTCAGTAAGACGGACCCAGACCACAGCCTCGCTCTGGGCAGGAATGGAGACAGCGTGCGGCATGCCACCCGACCAACGTCTTCCCGATCTGGTTGGGAGCTGGCGACCCGTGCACTCGTCGACAGGACGGTGACGACACGTTCCCACTCTCGCTTCTCGGCTACAGAAGTGGGACGAGGAGGACCAGCCCGAAACAGCTCTTCCCAGCAGTCCATGAGTACGTTCATCCCCAGCAAGGCTCGATATTCTCCCAGACAGGAGTCCCGCACAATCACTACTCCCTTCTGTGGGATCGTGGTGCCGTGGATCTCAAGGTCGGTCACTTGGTATCCGATATAGGGGATGTTCAGGCCATTTGCTCCTCGCAGGGTGAGCCAGGGAACTTCAGCTCCAGGTAAGTGATGGGCATCGAACAGGTCTTTGGACAGACTCTCGGAAAACAGGGTGACCTGGGATCCTGTGTCTACCAGACACCGAACACTTACTCCATTGACTTTAATCTCCACGAGGGGGCAACGTCCCACCAGGCCATCTCGTGGGGCTGAGCTCACAAAGGGGTCCATCTGGGGGCCCCGACCACTTGACCCACAGTGGCCGGTCGTCCTAAAAACCCCCCTGCGAGTTACGTCGGGAGCCGCATTGGCGGCTATAGTGTCCCGGCTCTCCGCAGTTGTTACAGATTGGGTGCCCTTGTTCATCCCACTGGAACTGAATGGTCGGCCGGTACGTCTTCCCGGATCCCTCCCTCCGTCAGAATATGACCGGTCTCGAGGCAAAGGCGGGGGCTCTAGCCGTCCACGGCGGAATTCTCCTAGAATAGTCTTCGAGAACTCAGCCATTTCTTCTCGAACATCCTTCATCAACTCTGCACGTAAGGCTTGTTTCCAATCCGTTGGTTCAGACGGTACTGGGGCACTCGTTCCACTTCCCGCCATACACACCGGCGACTCCACAGTCTGATGGTGATCCTGTTCCAGGGCTAGGGCCTCTTTACGTAGGTCTTCGAAGGTCAGGGTGGCTTCCCGTCGAAGCTGCAGTCTCAGACTCTGTCGCACTGGACCTTCTCGTAACCCCAACAGAAACTGGTCCCTTAATAGTGTCTCTTCATCTCCGAGGCCGTGATGCTCCCTACTCTTCAACCTGGAGAACTGCTCTCGTAATCGCAGAGCGAATGCTCGCAAGGTCTGCCCAGGTCCCTGTTTACAATTAAAAAACTGAGCCCGCAACACTGCCACGGGAATGGAATCACCATACTGCCTGGATAGGAACTCGAAGATCGCTTGTGGAGTGGCTCGGACGGCTTCCGGTGCTGCTCGAACTTCTCTCTTCGCCTCCCCCTCGAGCGAATTCAGCACAAACTGTATCCTCTGGGCTTCTCGGAGCCCTTGCAGTCCGGCCAGGTACTCCACTTGCGCTTTCCAGTCTGTCAAGCTCAACTCTGAGCCAGGCCCACCGTACTTCTGGGCCCACGGGACTCCGATGAACATAGATGCCATCGGCTGCCGGGCGGCTGGCAAATCCTCGTCGGACATCCTGGGTCCTCTGGCCGCTCAACTCCGAGTGGTAACCCTGCCGACTACGCCAAAAGTTATGTCACCGATGTTAGGGCCGAGGGTTATGTACCACACTCCGGAGGAGCAGACACCAGAGGACACCAAGAGACAGACAACAGGAATAAAGTTAAAAGGTAAGTTTTATTTAGGTTAAAAGGGATAAAAGCAGGGGGATGGTCGTGGCTGTGGCTTTAATGAAGAGAGGGGAGAGGGGTGCTGGTAGGTACTATTCCCGTGCTCTTGGTAAGTATATTCTTCTCTAGGCTGCTCGTGGGACAGACAGGGGCTTCTCTCGTCAGAGGGCACGTTGTATAGGCTCGTGGGACAGACAGTGGCTTCTTCGTCGTAAGACTCGTCGAATAGGCTCGTGGGACAGACAGTGGCTTCTTTCATCGTAAGACTCGTCGAATAGGCTCGTGGGACAGACAGTGGCTTCTTCGTCGTAAGACTCGTCGAATAGGCTCGTGGGACAGACAGTGGCTTCCCTCGTTCAGCTTCGTTGTCGTGCTCGTGGAGCCACCACTCCACTTCCAGCAGTAACTGCTTTTTCTTGGCTTCCTTACAGGAACAGACAAATGGACAGTGAGACGGACATTAGCAGGTAAGATGAAATCGGGTACTTTACCAGCCTACTCTCGTTCTGTGCATGGTAGAACGGCGTCGTTGGGAGAAAGAGTGGGACTGGCCTCCTTTGATGGAACACAGCGTTACGTGAACTGTGGCACTTTAAGTGCGCTGGGATTATCTCCTCCGCACTGCGCGCACAACTTCAGGGATCTAGACACAGCTGAGGGGACAGATCAATTTGAAAGAACCTTCAATAATTATGGGTCAATTTCATCCATCAGAGACTCAGAGAGAACATAGTCGTTTGATCTCACCACACTTGTGCATAAATCACTCTTGTAAAGCTTCACACGTGTTTAAAATCACTCTTTCAGACACTGCAAACTCACTCTCTCTTCACAGCGATTAAGCAACTTGTTTCTCTTCATAGGGTGGATGTCTCAAGGATTAATGGTGTTCAGAACATGGACATGGATTCAGCGATCTTCCCAGCCGTTCACAGTTACTGTTCCTCACTGTCAACAAGATGACACACACTGCCCACAAACACAGGTTAGTCGTACACTGGTGCTGGTGAATCTTCACATGTGGTTTTCTCAGAGAAGTGAATCAATAAAGGGTGCACTTAACTTTTCCTCGGTGAATCACATGAATCCTTGTGGCGTACTCCCACTCTCTGTTCTGCCAGTCACTCTCCTTCTTTCTCCATGCAATTTCTCTCACTCACTTCGTTGCGGTGCTGTTCGTGGTTTCTTCAAAGGACTCACTTAATGAGCATGTCTCGGGGGACCCAACAATGAACACCGATCTGACATTAAACCTCAGCTTTTCCGCACTTTCCGCTGCTCACTGTCACTGCTGCACACTACTCAGAACGTCTTCTCTCTCCAGGCACACACACTCTCTGTCCTTCCAGCCTCTCTCTTTTATCCTCCTTTTTCCCGGGCGGATGCTTCAATGAAGCGCTCGTTATTTGCTTCAGCTGGCGCTCATTATACCCATGACGGGTAAACCCAAAGCCGGCCCGGTGTTACACCGGAAGTTCTCCCCCTAGCAACAAGTCCCATTTAATTTGTTCCGGGTTTGTTCACCCGGTGACATCCTCCCCCACCGGATCCGTTCTAGTCCCGAGAACGGGGTCCAGACTCCCATTCTCCATACCTGGTAGGAGGTACTCCTCGGGTCTCCCGTTGGGAGCGTCGAGCGGGAGCAGCGGGTTCTTCTTCCCTTGGTTCAGGAGTAGGGGCTCTAGGGAACACAGCCCAACCCACCCAAGGTGGTGCAGGGGCCACAGGCGCCGGTGGCGCCTCAGTCGCTTGCCGCGGATAGTTGGGGCAAGGGCGAAGCAAATTTCGGTGCAGGATTCTCACGGGGCCAGTCTTCCCCTCTGGTCGGATGGTGTAAACGGGCTGGTCAGGCCTCTGTCGTTGTTCTACCACATAGGGCACGGTTTCCCACCGGTCACTGAGCTTCCCCTTCCCCTGGCGCCGGTTATCTCGAACCAGCACCCGTTCTCCGGGTAACAAGGGGGCCTCTCGGGCAGTACGGTCATACAGACGCTTGTTCTTCTTAGCGGCCACGTCGAGGTGCTTGGACACTTTCTCATACGCAGAGTGGAGTTGGCGGTGATGTCCGTATACCCATTCGGTGGTGGTAGCGGGGGCCTCGGTCACTGCGGCTCCGAGTAGCAGATCTGTGGGCAGACGCACATGTCTCCCAAACATCAGGTAAGTAGGGGCATAACCCGTAGTGCTGTGGACGCTGTTGTTATAGGCCTGTACCAGGGCCGGGAGGCTATCAGTCCAGTAACCCTGGTGGTCCGCGTCCAGAGTCCCCAGTAAACTCAGAAGCGTCTGATTGAAACGTTCGCATCCCCCGTTTCCCTGTGGATGGTAAGGAGTAGTGTGGGTCTTTCTACACCCGTACAGTTGGCATAGTTCCTGGATGATACGGGACTCGAAGTTCGGCCCTTGGTCAGAATGGAGCGTCTCGGGACATCCAAAGGGCTGGAAGACGTGTCTCCATAGGGCACCGGCAGTGGTGGCGGCGGTCTGGTCCAAGGTTGGTATAGCCCAAGCGTACTTAGTGAACAAGTCAGTCACTACCAAGATGTTCTGGTAGCGGTCTGCGGGGCGACTTAAGGTCAGGAAGTCCATAGCCACCATATGTAACGGGGCTCTGGGTCGCACCGGAACCATAGGGGCCCTCACGTCTCGCCGGGACTTGAACAGCGTGCAACGGGGGCATCCTTGTACATACCTCCCCACCGACTCTTCCATACCACTCCAAAAGAAGTGCCGACGCAGTAGTGATACGGTCCGTTCTTGGCCCTGATGTCCTAACTGGTCATGATAGGCCTGGAGCAACGGCTGAATTTGGGCTGCGGGCACCACCACCTGAGACACCATCTCATGGGTCCTCGAGTCCAGAACAGACCTACAGATCACACCATCTCGCAACTTCAGCCTCTTCCACTGCCCCAGAAGCTTCTTTACCCTCACCGGATGTCCCTGTCGTTCCTCCCCAGGGAATTTGTTCCGCTCAGGTAGGTCCACAGGGTAGCCAGCCCTTCATCCTGCTCTTGCCGTTCCCTCCATCGATGGGGGTCCCATCCCCAATTTGCTGGTATGCCTTCCGCTCGTGCTCCAGGTGCTTCCACCACTCCCACCATCAGCCCTTCTTCTGGTTCTGGCCCTGAAGTTCCCCCTTCCCTAGCTGGTGGTAATCGGGACAGGACATCGGCATTTATGTGCTCTCGGCCTGGTCGATATTGTAGCCGATAGTTGAAGTTGGCGAGCTGGGCCACCCACCGCTGCTCCACCGCTCCCAGCCGCGGTCTGCAGGTGCACCAGCGGACTGTTGTCGGTTACTACCAGCACTTGGCTCCCCACAGGTAATCCTTAAACTTCTCACACAAAGCCCACTTCAGGGCCAGCAGCTCAATTTTAAAAGAGCTGTAATTGGCATCGTTCCGTTCAGCAGGGTGGAGGCTCCGACTGGCGTAGGCAATGACCCTTTCTGTCCCGTCTTGTCGTTGGGCCAATACGGCTCCCAGCCCGCTATTGCTAGCGTCAGTGTAGAGGACGAAGGCTGGGTGAAATCGGCGTAAGCCAGAATGGGGCCTGCAACAACTCCTGCTTGAGTCGGTGGAAGGCGGTCTCGCACTCCTGACTCCAGGTGATGGTAGGGGAACTTCGGCTCCGCGCGGTACCGGCCAGCAGCTGATTCAGGGGTTTTGCAATTTTTGAGAAGTCCTTTATGAAGCGTCTGTAATAGCCGACGAATCCCAGAAAGGACCGTACCTGCCTTACGGTCTTCGGAGGGACCCAGCCCTGTACTGCAGACACCTTCTCCGGATCAACAGCCACTCCTGCAGCGCTCACCCGGTGCCCCAGGAACTGAACTTCTCTTCTGAGGAGCTGGCATTTCCCGGGCTGGAGCTTCAGTCCATACCGTTCCATTGCCTGGAAGACTTGCTCCAAGTGTGACAAGTGACAATTGAAGTCAGGGGAGTAGACGATCACATCGTCTAAGTAAACCAGGGCGGAGTCCATCAGCTGCCCTCCCAGGCATCGCTGCATGAGCCTCTGGAAGGTCGCAGGAGCGTTGCAGAGGCCGAAGGGCATACGATCCCATTCAAATAGGCCGAAGGGGGTGGTAAAGGCAGTCTTCTCGCGGTCCTGTTCCTCCATCCTCACCTGCCAGTAGCCACTCGCTAAGTCCAGGGTAGAGTACCAGCTGGCGTCAGTCAGTCCCGTAAGGGAATCCTCAATCCGGGGTAAGGGAAAGGCATCCTTCTTGGTGACCAAGTTCAGTTTCCGATAGTCTACACAAAACCTCCAAGAGCCTGTCTTCTTGCGGACCAGGACAATTGGGGCGGCCCATGGGCTGCTGCTCTCCCGGATAACTCCTCGTCACAACATTCCTTTCAGTAGGGCTCGTACTTCCGTATACAAAGTCGGAGGGACTGGGCGGTATCGTTCTCGACTGGGTGGAGCGTCTCCAGTAGGAATGGTGTGCTTGACTATGTCGGTGCACCCATAGTCTTCGTCGTGGGTGGAGAAGACGTGTTGCCACTTGGCCAGTAGACTCTGGAGTTTGCAGGTTTGTTCTTTCGTTAGGCCCTCTCCTTCCAGGGACTCGCTCTGAAGGTGGCCCGGCATGCCCTGTGCAGTGGGACCAGGACGAGACTCCTTCTCCGCCAGGCCAACCTCGACCACTGTGGCGCTCACTTGGCAGAAGCGGACCTCCTGCTCCTCCCTCACCTGGTGGGGGTCTACAGGCGTGATACGGGTCAGTCGTTGGTGACGGTACAGATGGACGGGGTAAGTATTCGGGTTTCTTACTTTAACTGTGACTCGGCCCCGACGGGCTACTGTTAACCCCCGAGCGACTTCAACAGTCTGGCACTCCCAGTGGGGCTCAACAAGGACACACTCTTCGGGACTATAGGCCCGCTCAGGAAGACGGACCCAGACCACAGCCTCGCTCTGGGCAGGAATGGAGACAGCGTACCGGCATGCCACCCGACCAACGTCTTCCCGATCTGGTTGGGAGCTGGCGACCCGTACTCGTCGACAGACGGTGACGACACGTTCCCACTCTCGCTTCTCGGCTACAGAAGTGGGACGAGGAGGACCAGCCCGAAACAGCTCTTCCCAGCAGTCCATGAGTACGTTCATCCCCAGCAAGGCTCGATATTCTCCCAGACAGGAGTCCCGCACAATCACTACTCCCTTCTGTGGGATCGTGGTGCCGTGGATCTCAAGGTCGGTCACTTGGTATCCGATATAGGGGATGTTCAGGCCATTTGCTCCTCGCAGGGTGAGCCAGGGAACTTCAGCTCCAGGTAAGTGATGGGCATCGAACAGGTCTTTGGACAGACTCTCGGAAAACAGGGTGACCTGGGATCCTGTGTCTACCAGACACCGAACACTTACTCCATTGACTTTAATCTCCACGAGGGGGCAACGTCCCACCAGGCCATCTCGTGGGGCTGAGCTCACAAAGGGGTCCATCTGGGGGGTCCCGACCACTTGACCCACAGTGGCCGGTCGTCCTAAAAACCCCCCTGCGAGTTACGTCGGGAGCCGCATTGGCGGCTATAGTGTCCCGGCTCTCCGCAGTTGTTACAGATTGGGTGCCCTTGTTCATCCCACTGGAACCTGGAACTGAATGGTCGGCCGGTACGTCTTCCCGGATCCCTCCCTCCGTCAGAATATGACCGGTCTCGAGGCAAAGGCGGGGGCTCTAGCCGTCCACGGCGGAATTCTCCTAGAATAGTCTTCGAGAACTCAGCCATTTCTTCTCGAACATCCTTCATCAACTCTGCACGTAAGGCTTGTTTCCAATCCGTTGGTTCAGACGGTACTGGGGCACTCGTTCCACTTCCCGCCATACACACCGGCGACTCCACAGTCTGATGGTGATCCTGTTCCAGGGCTAGGGCCTCTTCGTAGGTCTTGAAGGTCAGGGTGGCTTCCCGTCGAGCTGCAGTCTCAGACTCTGTCGCACTGGACCTTCTCGTAACCCCAACAGAAACTGGTCCCTTAATAGTGTCTCTTCATCTCCGAGGCCGTGATGCTCCCTACTCTTCAACCTGGAGAACTGCTCTCGTAATCGCAGAGCGAATGCTCGCAAGGTCTGCCCAGGTCCCTGTTTACAATTAAAAAACTGAGCCCGCAACACTGCCACGGGAATGGAATCACCATACTGCCTGGATAGGAACTCGAAGATCGCTTGTGGAGTGGCTCGGACGGCTTCCGGTGCTGCTCGAACTTCTCTCTTCGCCTCCCCCTCGAGCGAATTCAGCACAAACTGTATCCTCTGGGCTTCTCGGAGCCCTTGCAGTCCGGCCAGGTACTCCACTTGCGCTTTCCAGTCTGTCAAGCTCAACTCTGAGCCAGGCCCACCGTACTTCTGGGCCCACGGGACTCCGATGAACATAGATGCCATCGGCTGCCGGGCGGCTGGCAAATCCTCGTCGGACATCCTGGGTCCTCTGGCCGCTCAACTCCGAGTGGTAATCCTGCCGACTACGCCAAAAGTTATGTCACCGATGTTAGGGCCGAGGGTTATGTACCACACTCCGGAGGAGCAGACACCAGAGGACACCAAGAGACAGACAACAGGAATAAAGTTAAAAGGTAAGTTTTTATTTAGGTTAAAAGGGATAAAAGCAGGGGGATGGTCGTGGCTGTGGCTTTAATGAAGAGAGGGGAGAGGGGTGCTGGTAGGTACTATTCCCGTGCTCTTGGTAAGTATATTCTTCTCTAGGCTGCTCGTGGGACAGACAGGGGCTTCTCTCGTCGTAGGGCACGTTGTATAGGCTCGTGGGACAGACAGTGGCTTCTTTCGTCGTAAGACTCGTCGAATAGGCTCGTGGGACAGACAGTGGCTTCTTTCGTCGTAAGACTCGTCGAATAGGCTCGTGGGACAGACAGTGGCTTCTTTCGTCGTAAGACTCGTCGAATGGCTCGTGGGACAGACAGTGGCTTCCCTCGTTCAGCTTCGTTGTCGTGCTCGTGGAGCCACCACTCCACTTCCAGCAGTAACTGCTTTTTCTTGGCTTCCTTACAGGAACAGACAAATGGACAGTGAGACGGACATTAGCAGGTAAGATGAAATCGGGGTACTTTACCAGCCTACGCTCTCGTTCTGTGCATGGTAGAACGGCGTCGTTGGGAGAAAGAGTGGGACTGGCCTCCTTTGATGGAACACAGCGTTACGTGAACTGTGGCACTTTAAGTGCGCTGGGATTCTCTCCTCCGCACTGCGCGCACAACTTCAGGGATCTAGACACAGCTGAGGGGACAGATCAATTTGAAAGAACCTTCAATAATTATGGGTCAATTTCATCCATCAGAGACTCAGAGAGAACATAGTCGTTTGATCTCACCACACTTGTGCATAAATCACTCTTGTAAAGCTTCACACGTGTTTAAAATCACTCTTTCAGACACTGCAAACTCACTCTCTCTTCACAGCGATTAAGCAACTTGTTTCTCTTCATAGGGTGGATGTCTCAAGGATTAATGGTGTTCAGAACATGGACATGGATTCAGCGATCTTCCCAGCCGTTCACAGTTACTGTTCCTCACTGTCAACAAGATGACACACACTGCCCACAAACACAGGTTAGTCGTACACTGGTGCTGGTGAATCTTCACATGTGGTTTTCTCAGAGAAGTGAATCAATAAAGGGTGCACTTAACTTTTCCTCGGTGAATCACATGAATCCTTGTGGCGTATTCCCACTCTCTGTTCTGCCAGTCACTCTCCTTCTTTCTCCATGCAATTTCTCTCACTCACTTCGTTGCGGTGCTGTTCGTGGTTTCTTCAAAGGACTCACTTAATGAGCATGTCTCGGGGGACCCAACAATGAACACCGATCTGACATTAAACCTCAGCTTTTCCGCACTTTCCGCTGCTCACTGTCACTGCTGCACACTACTCAGAACGTCTTCTCTCTCCAGGCACACACACTCTCTGTCCTTCCAGCCTCTCTCTTTTATCCTCCTTTTTCCCGGGCGGATGCTTCAATGAAGCGCTCGTTATTTGCTTCAGCTGGCGCTCATTATACCCATGACGGGTAAACCCAAAGCCGGCCCGGTGTTACACCGGAAGTTCTCCCCCTAGCAACAAGTCCCATTTAATTTGTTCCGGGTTTGTTCACCCGGTGACACATACACCATGATATTCACCAGAAACATTCACAAGGCGCCGGATTTTCTCGCTATAGCTACAATTACGTCGTGAGAAAACGGTTTTGACGTTGATATCAACAACTTTCGTTATGTCGAGATGACGAGAAAATTAAGTCGTGATCACGAGAAAACAACTTTCGTTATGTAGTGATCACGAGAAAATTAAGTCGTTTTCACGACAAAACAAGAAGGAAAAAAATAATAATGCATGGCCGCTTAGAACTTCCGTAAATTTCTATGAAATCCTTTTATTAAAGCAAAAGTAAAGTGCAACAGAGTGCAAGAAGCAAGTGTCCATCTCATAGTCCAAATCACTGAAATCAAAGTTCAGTATTATAGTGTAAGAATGACAACATATCCACGTGTCCTAGTCTACTAATAATAAAATTACAAATCAAAAACACTTTTTAGAGGAGTATTTACCAGAAATATTATTTACCATAATTTATTTAGGAGAAAAAGTAAATGTGTAGTATATATATATACATATATATATATATATATATATATATATATATATATATATATATATATATATATACACTGTAAAAAATATTCCGTAAAAAATAATGTACTGGCAGAAAATTACCAGGACATTTTCTGTTAAATTACGGACAATTCCTTCCACATTAAAAAGGATAATTCTGTAGATTTACATTTTCTTCTGTACCATAAACGGACAATCCGTTTTGCAGAAATTTCTAAAAAAATTATAGCATAGGCCTATCTTTAGTAGCAAATAAATCCAGCACAATATATACAAATTGAACATCGTTTATTTTTACCTCATGTAAACATTCTTAAAAGTGCGTTCAGTAGCTTTTATTTGCCTTTAACAGGTGAAGACAAAAATATTACATCAATTAATTTAACAATGTATTTTAGTTTTAAACGGCACCAGGCAGAAAAAAGAAAACATGAGCAGCTACTTGTACAATATTGGTGTTGCTAGTGGTCACAAATATAAACTTCACTGTGAAACAGTCAAGATTCAAAACATTTTCAGATACATGGGAAAAAAAATTATAAAAAGACAGGGCTGTCATTAATAACAATTGCTACAGACTTCTAGTCAATAGTCAAGTGAAATGTTATTTAAAAGGACAGTTCACATCAAAACTGTGAATCTACAATTGACATGGTACTGCAAAAAAATAAATTAAAAAATTAAAAAAACCTTTGTACATCATTTGAAAATAAAGAACAAAGATTCATGCACTCATGCCTGACATTTCAATGTGAAACTAAGAGAACTATACAATCTAAATTAAGAGCAGGGCTCCAAGTGTTTGTGTGCTTTTAGTATCTCTTGCCATGTGCCAGCTTGGGGAAACTACTTCTTTTTTTTCCCTTTTGCTGCATGTTCAGTCCAAGTTCCATGTTGAGTTTTGAAAAAAGTTCAAATTGTACATGGATTCTCAAAGTTGTTCATACATGAGTCTTGGAAGCATAGGTTCCCTTCATCTGAACCGTCGACCCTCGTTCAGGATTTCTTCACAGGAAGACTGGAAATGACAAGAAATTAAATGAATGAAAGTGAAGTATATAGTAACGTGCAGAACAGGTTGAGATTGAATTATCAAGTTTCAGTTCAAACATGGTTTATAAAATGCTAAACTTGCATTTCCAGTGGTCTCCAATTGTATCCGTCATGTGATCTTGTCAACAATGTTTTATGATATACTTAAAGGGTTACTCCACCCCAAAATGAAAATTCTGTCATTAATCACTTTTCCCCATGTCGTTCCAAACCCGTAAAAGCTTTGATCGTCTTCAGAACACAATTTAAGATATTTTGGCCCAGAAAAGTATGAAAAGCATCGTCAAAATACTCCATCTGCCATCAGTGGTTCAATCTGAACTTTATGAAGTGATGAGAATACTTTTTGAACACAAAGAAAATAAAAATAACGACTTTATTCAACAATTTGGCGCATCTGCGTCACAGTAGCGCCATTTTGGAGAATATCCGCTGAACGCAAACTGCGTACGCTGTTCTGTGTCAGCCGCACCACACGGATACGCTGTTTTTGTTAAATAACGACTTGAATAAAGTTATTTTTATTTTCTTTACGTACAAAAAGTATTCTCATCACTTCATAAAGTTCAGATTGAACCACTGATGGCAGATGGACTGTTTTAACGATGTCCTTATACTACGTTTCTGTGCCTTGACCGTGTAAGGACCCTTGCTGTCTATGGAGAGTCAGAAAGCTCTCAGACTTCATCAAAAATATCATAATTTGTGTAGCAAAGATGAACGAAGGTCTTATGGGTTTGGAATGACATGAGGGTGAGTAATTAATGACAGAATTTTCATTTTTGAGTGAACTAACCCCTTTGATTATTTTCAACTAAACAGCAACACAACAAAATGCTTTACACACAGTTTCATTACATATGTTCCTTACATTTGTGTGAATTCCAACGTAGGTGCCATCTCCTCTGGATGTTCTATGTTTAAAATAAAATGAAGAGAATGTGTAGCTCAGCCACAATGGGGGAGGAAATGATAAGTTCTTGAATGACAGCAATCTGGAATCACCAATAACAATAAAAAAAATAAGAAATTATAAACAACACATTGTAAATTCAGAAAGCCACTCCAAACATTGATTAAATCTTTCCTACACAAACAACTTCAATAAAGTCAACTGAATAAACGACTCAATTACTAATTTGTCAGCATTGAACATCCCTAAAGGTAAATAAAAATGGAAGCATATGGGTAGCAAAATTCAATTTGAAATATGCAAAATGGCAATGCATTGCAATACATAAAATGGCAATGTAGTTCTGTATTTTTATTTACATTTTGCCATACATGTGTCCAAATTTTAGTGTAAAATGAAAATTCAGTTATATAATTTACATTTGCCATTTTCTACACTAGTTTTAATATGCAAATTAAAAACATATATTTGAACACTTTATAAGTTAATTATTCACAATATTAAGTTAATTAAAACAAAAATTATTACCCAAATTGATTAGATGTGTTTAACATGTCCAAGCAAAAACTGTAGCAAAATTATAATTTAAATGCTGTTTTTCCTAAATGCATTTAGACTGGGTAGGACACTTGGGATTGCATTTCCATCATAATACCGCATGATAATTGTAGCAAAATGCAGTGAGAATTTGAGGATGCATTCTGAGCCGAAGGTGCAGCAAAAGGGTAGCAAAATGCTGATTTAAATGTCTTTTATTTTTCTTAAATGCATTGACACTCACATATAAGACATTTCAATAACATTTTCATTTAATACCCCGCAATGAACAAGTCAATGTGGAAAGCGTTTGGTTGACGGTGAATATTGACCTATTGTGCGTCCTGTTGCTGAGCCCCACCTAACGATTGACAGGTCAGGGGCGTGTTGCATTTTCAAATGCATTTCAAATCCACATTGACTTTAAATTCATAGCGAGGTATTAAATGAAAATGCAATTGAAACGTCTTATATGTAAGCGTCAATGCATTTAAGAAAAATAAAAGACATTTAAATCACTATTTTTCTACCCTTTTGCTGCACCCTTGGCTCAGAATGCATCCTCAAATTCTCACTGCAATTTTTCTACAATTATCATGCGGTATTATGATGAAAATGCAATCCCAAGTGTCCTTAAGTCTAAATGCATTTAGGAAAAACAGCAATTAAATGATAATTTTACTACAGTCTTGGCTTGGACATATTAAACATATCTAATCAATGTGTGTAATACATTTTCATTTTACAACTTATAAAGCGTTAAAATATGATTTTATTTTGCATATTAAAACTAGTGTAGGAAATGGTAAACGTAAATTATATAATTGAATTTTCATTTTGCACTAAATATTGCACATATGTATGGGAAAATGTCAATTTAAATACAGAAATGCATTGGCATTATACATATTGCATTGCCATAATTTTGTGTGCTTTTGTCCGTGTAAGTGCGAGAGAACTCGATGCGCTCCTGACGCGCTGTGTGAAGCGTGTGCGTTCACCGACAGTGTGCCAGTAACGTTACCGAACAAACTTCTCGTGTGTGTGTGTGTGTGTGTGTGTAACAAACAAGACAATAAAACGTCTAAACCTACCTTGTTTGGCAGAAAAGTTGCGTTATCCTTGAAGAATTCCGCGATGTCAGATCTTCACCTAGTCGTATAATCTCTTTTAAAGAATAAAAAAAGTCGTAATGGTATCTACTTTTCTTGACAATTCCTCTGCCAGCTTCTGTTGGAGGCACACAGCGCTCTAAACACAGTTGTAGGACACTTCAGATTTAACGTTATCACAGAATACGTATCTGAAACGTTTTTTTTACAGTGTATATATAAAATCAATTAATTGGAGATGCTTTTGATTATTAAAATTTAATGGAACCATTAAAATGGAATCCACAAAATAATGGAAAACAGAATTTGATAAAGATAAAACTGTAAAACTCAATTAATTAGACAGGCTTTTTAACTAGTAAAATTTAATTTAACCATTAAAACAGAGTATAGAAAAATGAAAATGAAAAAACTGAATTTGTAAATAAAACGTATTTCATAGGGCGCTATAATTATTTTTGTTGTTGTAATAAAAATAGATGTAAGTGAACAATAGACTTTAAAATGACTTAAAATACATAATACCAATGAGACAATAAAGTATCAAAAGCAAGAAATGATATAGTTTTATTGAACAAAACTGTTAAAATACATAATGTATTATAAACAATAGAGCTAATGTACATTACACATTAGAGGAAAGGCCTGCAGGGAGCGCCACTGCCTGACGATTGTTTTTACACATTACTGTGCGATCTAATCCTTGTTTAATATTGACAAAGAACCATTTAATTAAAATATCCACTTAATCTTTAATATTTGGCCATTTCTTTAGGAAAGAAATGCTATAGCCACTGTAATTAAATGCACATGTGGACATCATAACCTGTAAACTCAGAGTGAGGGTTTGAGCTTTTATTTTGAAACCGCAATGTATTCTCCTGTGTTTGCAAAGATTTATAAATGATTTACCTTACAAATCTGATGAAATGGCGCACCTTGCATTCCCAGATGAATGTTATAATAAACCCAAACTCAACAACATGCAGAGATGGAGTTTGAGACACTCCACACATGTAAATGATAACAGTTCCTGTGGAACTACTGTTAACGGGGATGAACTACTGTGAGATGCATGTACTTAACCTACACGCATGTAAATAATTAAAGCACATGTATTAAAACTGCATCGCATATAATTATTTAATTAAATCGTAGCGTTTGTGAATTCACAATTATGCTTAATTATGATTTTTAAATGGGTTTAATAAAACAGTCTAATGTGTTTTATGGATTCTCATCTGTAAAATGCCCACTTCCGATATTTTGCCAGTTAGTAGACTCAAGCAAAATGAAGTCGAGGATTTTTAAAAATCGAATAGTCGAATAAAATCGACTAATCGCGACAGCCCTAGATCTGATACCAGTGCAATTTTTTTTTAAAATCAATGTAGAATTTCTATACTTCTGTGTGTTGACCATAGACCTCATCACTCTTTTGTGTGTTAAACATAATCTGCTAAATAGACAACTTCATTTTAATGAAAAATAACAAATGAAAAAAATATAAAATCATAATCTATGACAAAAATACTATTATAAACTGGATTATTGGATAATTCAGCAGCAAATATACTCTAGAAAAATCATGGGTGCACAATAATTTTATAAAATCTAAACATTTAGTGAAACAACATTATTTAGTGAGGAACAAAGAAAAGTGAAAGGCCGTTCCACACTGAGCGCAATGCGAAAAAGTGAGGCGAATCGCCGACGACGGTGCTTTCACACCGAGCGCGATTCTGCTAATTCACGCCTGCACTCTAGTGTACCTTTCCGTATGGGGTGTTTCAGAATGATAAAATAATAAACCTAACAACATTTATTTATGCTTAAAAATTGCCCTTCTACTCATGTAAGGATAACTTCAAATAGGAGTAATTAAACAGTGACCTTGAAATTTAGGAAATTGTAGTTCTGTAATTTTGATCTCCACTGTATATGCTTTTGTTGAACCAGTTCACATGAATTCAACTTATCAAAATACTTGATTAATGTCAATTCATGGGATTGTAGTTCTTTCCCTCACTAAAGCCCTTAAGTCTTGTCCGATTATTTATTTATTTATTCATTTATTCATTCATTCATTTGATTTCGATCGATTCTCGATGATTTATGGAGATTTCTCCGCAGCATCATGGGTAATGTAGTTTCGTTTCTCATCGAGTCCTGCAGTTATATGGAGAATTGAACT
The DNA here is from genome assembly GCF_012432095.1 of Onychostoma macrolepis. Classification (NCBI taxonomy): domain Eukaryota; kingdom Metazoa; phylum Chordata; class Actinopteri; order Cypriniformes; family Cyprinidae; genus Onychostoma; species Onychostoma macrolepis. The sequence goes on along the minus strand of NC_081175.1, from coordinate 8,485,873 downwards.
CCTCATATGGAGAGTTTTTACTTCCGGAATCTGACTGTTGCACCACGAATCTTTCTGGGCTGCGTTTCCCAAAAGCATCGTAAGCGTAAGTACATCGTAGACCCGAAACCAATGGAGCTACGATCAATTTAGGCTTACGATGTTTTTTAAAATTTGTATTTACATTTTTTATTTTTTATGTATGCGTTTTACAAACGCATACATATATGCTTCGGATGGCGCTGGAAAGCGGAAGTGACGTGCCAAAGCCAGTTAAAGCAGTTCCTCACGTTGCTGAAGTGTACAGTTTTAGACATTGTGGCTGTTTGTACCTCACTTTTATTCTGAAAAAAATGGGTGACCGCGTTGCCAACTATACTTCACGACTTCAGCAACAGGTCAGCTTTGTATTAAAACGTTAAAAAGTTTAGACGTTGTGTTCATATATTCATTTGTTTTTCGTGCTCTGACGTAACGTTAGGACACTGAAGCACGCATGCAGGTCTTACAGTCATGATGATTATTTTGTTTAATTCGGCTAAAAACCACAACGCGTGTAGGGTGTAGGTGTTTTTGTAAATATCTAGTGAACTGGCTGTTGTGAGTTATTACATGCAGTTTTTTAGAGATCTGGTTTAATGAACAAAAATGTTTATATTGACATCATGAAAATGATGTCCACGTCTTCAGTCCGGTAAAATATTACTAGCAATATAGAATGTATTCGTACATTTACTGTATAAAAATATATTCAATATTTCACACCAAAAAGACACGTGCTCACAACCTCATGGTGGGTTGGGTGGCATTTTTAGAATTATATTAAAAAAGGGCTTTTACTTGCTAAATAGGTATGAACTGTCAACCAGAGGGCAGAAGGCATGTGAACAACAGATTTTTCAGCAAAGTTTTGAGCATGTTGATAATTTAGAGGCTTTAGAAATTCATGCATCAAATATGATACAGCATGCTTTAAATGGGCTTTCCCTGAGCAATAAGCCTATGGATAGGGTACAGACTGGTGACGTTAAACACTTCCCCAGTCAAACTGAAACTAAAAAAGAGCTTTGTATAATAAACAAAAAAACAATGCCATAGTGATGTGTAGTTATGACAAAATTCATGCCATTGTTAGTTTGAACTTTGAAGTATTTCCTTGTCACTAACAATGTTAATATGTTTAAATTTTTTTGTGGTTTTAATTTGGCATCCAGGAAGGAGAAATCAAGTTGCTCCAATATGAAATAGAGAGGCTGAGAGATCCACAGGAGTTGAACTTCACATCTTCACAGCTGGATGAGTTGCGGGAGGAGAATTCTCGTCTGAAGTATCGCCTTGACATTCTGAAAAGAGTTAGTGTGATATGCTTTTTCTTAATGAACAGTCATATGTTAAGTCATATCATACATTTTGCACATTAAACTACTATCAGTATAGTTTTACTGAAAAATTATGCTGTTTGCGGAAACATTCCTATAGACTGTTCTGTAAAGCTAATTTTTGCAAAGCTTTATTATCTTGTAATAGGATCACAAAGCAATCTGCACTGAATTGATGCATGGTAGCATCAGTTATTGGCCAAGATTAGAGATTTTTCATTCATTAGTATCTGTTGATATTGGATATTAAATTGTGTGTGCTGAGTTAGTTTTATGTTACTTATCACATTTGTGTTATTTTTTTGCAATCAACTAACGCTCACTTAATAATTTAAACACTGTTGAATGCCATCTTCAGTAAATCTCAAAATTAATATCCTTTTTTCATACTGTACATTACAATTCTGTGATGCCTAAATTCACTGTAACATTTAAAAATATCGGCATTTGCCTAAGTGTTCGAACTTTTATTTTGACAGTGCGCCAGAATTTTATTTCTTGTTTGCCATCAGCATTCAGCAAATACACATTTATATAATTTAAACAAATCTTTGAATGACTAATGAACATTTAATTTCACAAACCTTGCAAATAGGGGTGTAACAATGCATTGATATGGATCGATACATTGATACGATGTCTGACGATACAATGCATTGATGCCACACGTAAAATATCGATATCTGTAGTATAAATGGGCACCTTTATTTTGGCACTGTCCACATTTTCACATAATGTCCGTTTATGCGTTACAGCCAACGCGTGCATTCTCGTTCAAACTCGCGTATCAGGACTCGACATAAGGACTGCCCGAAGGCACAAGGTGAGCATAAAAGACACTCGGGATTGTTGGCGGAACAGTCAAGCACTGTGTGAGAAGTTTTCTGCGCACACATCTGAAGCGCACGCACACAGAGTTTACACCGCGCGAATACTAAATTGAGCTCTCTTCCACTTTTTTTGTGCATGGATGAATAAATACAGACAAAATTACATCAAAATGTGCGTTTTGGCGAATATCCTATAGTAAACACAGTCAGTTAGGCATATGTCTTAACGTAAACAGTTGAGAAAGAAAAGGCATGTGTATCAGTATATTAAATCAGTGCTTTCATTCTTAAAGTGAAAGCAAACTAATAATAAATCTAATGATGTCAAAGAAAAATACAAGTGCTCACTGCTCCTGACTAAAAAACCTTTGTAACATCAAAAATTATTAATCTATATTTAATTTATACAGTAAAGACTATGCAGTTATTTTACATTTGATTAGGCCTATTACATTTCTGTAGCGTAACTGAAAATTTCTTTTAGACTGAGCTGAAAAACCTGAAAAGCACTGTTTATTGAACTTGTGTCTTTGTTCTATTGTATTTATTTTCTGCTATTGCTTATAATTTGTTTATCAGTAGAAAAGAGTTTTAGTACTGAGCCCATAGTAGCAACCAGAATTGTTTTTCCAATTGTTTATTTTTAGGGGTTCAAGCACACAGTGCTGAAACCCTATTGTATCTGTTAGGATTTTTGCTCAAAAAACTAAAATTTCAGACATTTTTGGCTGTAGCTCGTACACCGTTTGTCGTAGATTCAAATGAAAATTGGTATGCAGCGACTTGGTCCAAAGTGGCAAAAGTGCATATGAGGACATTCACATATCTAAAAAAACATGGCCGCCATTGGCCAAACAATGTCTTTTGTTTAGCTATAAGGAGGTCATTTAAAAAGGGGGCGTGGCCAGAAATACCCAAAAGCTTATAAAACTTAAACAAAAACGTGAAACTTTACGAAACTTGGTGAAAACATGTGTGATGACTCTTAAGAAGCATGCAAAGTTTCATGGAGATCGGTCCTTAGGTGGCGCTATAATAGTAAAAAAAGTATTCAAAAACACTATTTCAATTAAGAAATAAAAGAATTAAGCTGCAAAAAATAATGTTCATATATTCACTCATACACTACATCTTCACATCATAAGATAGATCTCCTCATGATGAACAACTTTGCCTCTGGGACCAATGCTGTCAATAAAACTGTTCATTAAATATTCAAGATTATTTAAAAAAAAAAGCTACTTTTGCGAACTAGTCCTAGGTTTTTTGCCCGATCGGAACCAAACCAGCGTAGAAATATTCTATGGACATTGAATATCTACAATTATCAAAAAAACATTCAACTCGTGGTCGGAAAGAGGTGCCAAAACGTTCGAAAGAGGCAGGGCCTATTTTACTAAAATGGCTATAACTCTTGAACGGAATGAGATATCTTCACCAAACTGGGTACACGTGTGTAGCTCTGCCACTTGGTGGTGCTATAATATGGGAAAAACTTAAAAACAAATATAATTTTGCAATTGTTGGTCCGATCGACTTGAAAATTTGTATGCAGTGTCTTTGTGCGAAGTGGCACAAGTGCATATGAGGACATTGGCGTATCTAAAAAAAACATGGCCACCATCTGCCAATGAAGTTTAAGCACCTATTTGACAAGGTTAACAGAGGTTGATCGGAACGAAACTTTTTAGCCCGATTTTTCACTCGCCGACAGGTTTTGATAAATCGCCGACAAATGTCTGAAATCGGAGGCAAATCGGAGCTCGTTCACGCGAGTGACAATCGCGCAGTGTAAATTATCAAAGACGCGATCTGAGGGAATTGCCGACATGTCGCCGACGTCCGCTAAATATTTGACATGCTAAATATCTGGAGCTGTCGGCGATTCACAATCCTGCTGTGTGAATGAGTTCTTACTGAAAACTACATCGGCGATGACCTTCAGCTAATGAGAGACAAAGATACAGGGCAGAGGGTGATTCGGTGAGGAGTTATAGACCATATCAGTATTTTAATATGTACAATTATATCATACAGAAACAAGCACGAAAGCTTGACCAGCAAAATTGCAAAATTATTATTTACCACTCTTTGCAGAACACAATCCCTGTTCCCTGCATCTCCCTCCTGCATAATCTGTTTTTCTTTTTGTAGCTGGAAATCAGCATAAAGATAATTTGCGGGCTATATTTTTTTAATACTTCCAGTCTTGCTCGAGAACAACGGTCTGACGCACGCAGGTTCTCTCGTTATTTACTTATCACTTCTCACGTGGGTTTTGTTGTGAAACGTAGTTTGCGGATTAGACAGAGTTGTCGGCGATTCTTCCTATTGTGAAATCGTGCAATGTGAAAGCCCCTGTCACCGATCCATCGTGCAGTGTGAACACAGCAGCGACTGAATGCTACCCCAGATAGTCACGCAGTGTGAAAACAACAGCGATCCGACAAGTTTGAAAATCGTGCAGTGTGAACTTGGCATAAAGGTTTGTAAGAATTTTGAGTTTTTTTGGCCCTGTAATCACATGGTGTTTCACAAATCCACACAATATACATATCATTCGATAGATCTCCTCATAATGAGCAACTTTACCCCAGGTACTATTGCGGTCAATCAAATAGTTCATTAAATATTGATATTTAGTGAACTTTTGCGAACTAGTCCTAGGTTTTTTGCTCAATCTCGATCAAACCACTGCAGCGCAATTCTCTGGACTCTCTAGATCAATAATTATCAAAAAAATGTTGAATTTTGTCCTTTGATTAGCTATAACCGGTTCATTTAGAATAGGGGCTTGGCCAAATATACCCAAAAGCCTATAAAACCTAAACGGAAGCTCAAAACTTTATGAAACTTGGTGAAAACTTCAGATGACTCTTAACAAGCAAGAAATGTTTCATCGAGATCGGACCATAGGTGGTGCTATAACAGTAAAAAATGCCTCCAAAAACACAATTTTTCCATAGAAAATGACCTCAAATTGTAGAACATGTTCATATATTCACACAAACACTATATCTTCATATCATATGATAGATCTTCACATTCTGAATAACTTTGCCTCTATGAACACTGCTGGCAATCAAACTGTTTGAGATGGGCGTGAAGTTTCCGGACAATGTGCAGTACGCAGTTTAGCCAATCACAACACACCGGCCCAACTAACCAATCTGAGCCCACTGCCCGTTTCTGAGGGAGTGGTTTCATAGAATCAGGAAGTCAACCGGTCGTTCAAATGACAGAGGAGAAAGCGTCTTACAATAAAGGTGAAATATATGAAAAATAAGGCGTTTTATAACAAACGAAACACGAAGACATGTTATATTGCACCCCTTAAACACAATCAAGCAAAGAAAAAAAGCAGTAAACCATCCCTTTAAACACTCAAACAGTACTGTTCAAAGGTTTTCTTATGGAGATATTATAAAATCACTGTTATAACATATAAAATCACATTTAATTCAAGTTTACCACTTTGTTCATACAGATATATATATACAGATATTTTGCCACATTATGATCACAGAGAAACCTGAAAATGACACACAAAGTCTTAAATTTTTCACTCTGTTATATTGCAGCCATTTGCTAAAATCATTTAAGTTCATTTTTTTTCCTCATTAATGTACACACAGCACCCCATATTGACAGAAAAACACAGAATTGTTGACATTTTTGCAGATTTATTAAAAAAGAAAAACTGAAATATCACATGGTCCTAAGTATTCAGACCCTTTGCTGTGACACTCATATATTTAACTCAGGTGCTGTCCATTTCTTCTGATCATCCTTGAGATGGTTCTACACATTTGATTCCAGCTGAGCAAATGAGAATCATGAGGTCAAAGGAACTGCCTGAAGAGCTCAGAGACACAATTGTGGCAAGGCACAGATCTGGCCAAGGTTACAAAAAAATTTCTGCTGCACTTAAGGTTCCTAAGAGCACAGTGGCCTCCATAATCCTTAAATGGAAGACGTTTGGGACGACCAGAACCCTTCCTAGAGCTGGACGTCCGGCCAAACTGAGCTATCGAGGGAGAAGAGCCTTGGTGAGAGAGGTAAAGAAGAACCCAAAGATCACTGTGGCTGTTGTAGAAAGTTGTAGAAAGTCAACCATCACTGCAGCCCTCCACCAGTCGGGGCTTTATGGCAGAGTGGCCCGACAGAAGCCTCTCCTCAGTGCAAGACACATGAAAGCCTGCATGGAGTTTGCTAAAAAACACCTGAATAAGATTCTCTGGTCTGATGAGACCAAGATAGAACTTTTTGGCCTTAATTCTAAGCGGTATGTGTGGAGAAAACCAGGCACTGCTCATCACCTGTCCAATACAGTCCCAACAGTGAAGCATGGTGGTGGCAGCATCATGCTGTGGGGGTGTTTTTCAGCTGCAGGGACAGGAGGACTGGTTGCAATCGAGGAAAAGATGAATGCGGCCAAGTACAGGGATATCCTGGATGAAAACCTTCTCCAGAGTGCTCAGGACCTCAGACTGGGCCGAAGGTTTACCTTCCAACAAGACAATGACCCTAAGCACACAGCTAAAATAACGAAGGAGTGGCTTCACAACAACTCCGTGACTGTTCTTGAATGGCCCAGCCAGAGCCCTGACTTAAACCCAATTGAACATCTCTGGAGAGACCTAAAAATGGCTGTCCACCAACGTTTACCATCCAACCTGACAGAACTGGAGAGGATCTGCAAGGAGGAAGAGGATCCCCAAATCCAGGTGTGAAAAACTTGTTGCATCTTTCCCAAAAAGACTCCTGGTTGTATTAGATCAAAAGGGTGCTTCTACTAAATGGTGAGCAAAGGGTCTCTTTCTTTATATACTCTTAAATACTCTTTTTTTAAATTTTTTATAAATCTGCAAAAATGTCAACAATTCTGTGTTTTTCTGTCAATATGGGGTGCTGTGTGTACATTAATGAGGAAAAAAAATGATTTTAGCAAATGGCTGCAATATAACAAAGAGTGAAAAATTTAAGGGGGTCTGAATACTTTCCGTACCCACTGTGTATATATTTAAATTGTTATAGATCATAAAAAGTATTGGTAATAATTAACATTAAGGCCCCTTTGGTTAACATAAGTTATTGCATTAATTAACATGAACTAAAAAGGAACAATATATTTTAAAATCATTTATTAATCTTATTTAGTGTTAGTTAATACTAACATTAAACATATACATTTTTATATTAATTCACAGTACATAAACTAATGTTAAGATACAACTTTCAATTTTAATAATGTATTAATAAATTTTTAACTTAACATTAATTAACATTAATAAATGTTATATAATTATTGTTCATGTTAACTAGTATAGTTCAATAATATAGTTATTAACATTAGTTAATTAAAACTAACAAACTAAGTATGAACAACATATCTTTTACTATATTTCTTTGTGTTAGTAAAAAAATCTTTGTTAGTTCATGGTACAGTGACTGATGTACATTAACCAGAAATTTTTATTAAAAATGTAGTAGATTCATAAATGCTATTTAATTGTTCATGTTAACTTCATGTTAACTTATATAATGTTAAAAAATTTAAACTTATCAAAGTGTTACAAAAGATTTACATATTGTTCTTTATGTGTGAGTGTGTGTGTGTGTGAGAGAGAGGATAGAGAGAGACTAACATTAATAAAAGCTATGTAATTATTGTTCATATTAATTAATATAGTTAATGTTAATAACTGAAACCTTATTGAAAGTGTTTCCAAAATTGTATATGTTGTTGTGTGTATATGTATGTATGTGTGTGTGTCTGTGTGTGTGTGTGTGTGTTTGTGTGTGTCTTTCACAGACTTGATAGTTTGGATTAACCCTTTTATTGCTGTATCCCTCAAAACCAGACTGTCAGAGGATTACTGTAATGCATGTGCCCGCTGGGCACAGTTTTCCTGATGCCAGCAGGGTGGCGTTTGCACTGACGGCTTGGGCCCGCCATCGCTGCTTTCAGCTATATTTTAAATTATTATTTTATTTTTATTCAGGGAACAGTAATATAAACCAAAAATCAGCTGTACAAATTTAGAACCCACCCCAACCCATCCCACCCCCTGGTAGACTTAAAAAAATAATAATAATAAAATTAAAATAAAACAATAAAAAAAAAAAATAATAATTTATATTAATAGATAAATAACAATGAAATAATTTTTACAAAGATTTTATAAAAGATAACACAACATTAAAAGCTGAATGCCATGAATTTATTCATTTTTGTTGGACAGACAAGGTGAAGTTTAAACCACTATCATCATAGATATCTCCCAGAGTGTTTACTTTATTATGAGTCCATTGCGGATAACGAAATGGAGTACTGCCTGACAAAAGGTTATTATTGTGGAAAATAGGTGAATGCCTATGCCATATTGTAACTAGTTGTGAACGTCTTTCAACATCCCTCCAAGTGGAGAGGAGGTGAGTTACAATGGGACCAAAGCGAGATTTACACTGCCTAAGTGGAACCCCCTAAAAAAACAAGATGCTTCAATTTATACGGGTAAACAATAGATTCCTCAATTGCTCTCCAAGACACAGAAGCGTCAAGATCAAACCAAACTGATAAAGGGCGGAGGGAAAAGGCTTGAGCATAGAGTCTAAAATTAGGGAAAGAAAGACCTCCATGTAATCTACATCGTTGTAAGGTTGTCAGTTTAATGCAAGGACGTTTCCCATCCCATATATACCGTGAAACACATGCATCTAGTTTGTTCCAGTAGCTAATCAGTGGAGTGAGAGGAATTATGGAAGAAAATAAATTAATACGTGGGAGAACATGCATTTTAATCACCGATATACGAGCCTGAAAAGAAGTAAATTATATTAACAATAATAACAAAATAATATTTATTTATATAACTCTGTTGTTTTTTTTTCGATATCTTTTTAGTTTAATAGGAATTATTGAACAGTCTTTGTCATCGTTTGTAACTCATTCTTTGTACAATAAATTATTAAAAGAATAACAACCTGAGCTGCAGAAAATACAAGCTCATTGCTTAGTTCTGGGGAGTTGTGTTAAACTTCGATTCCTATTTCTTTAGACATTGTTTTTCAGGTAACAGTCCGTGGATAGAAACGCGCTTGTCCAAACGCAACTTTAACTATTAATTATGCTACATTTATAATAACAACCTTTTTAAAGTGCAACATAAAAAGGGAACATGAGGCTCCCGCTATAAATCCACTCTTTGTTCATGCGCTGTCTGCTTAGAATAATTTTATTCCTGACCTGACCGTTCCCGCTAATATATCTTGTTTCCAGAATCTCACATTTAAATTTCCACTACTGAAAGAGAGAGGATAACAAATAAAATTGTAGTCTGCACAAAATTTATTGTAGGCTATTTATTTTATTCGTCTTGTCCAGAATCAAATTAGTTTTACATTTTGCTGTCAACACAATAGGAAAAATTGTCCCAGAGGGGAAAAAAAAAAAAAAGTAGGCCTATGGTTGTACAAAAATTTTAGCCTATTTGTTATTTTTATTCGTCTTGTCAAAATACAAAATTCGTTTAACATTTTGCTGTCAGCACAGTAGGAAAAGTGTCGCAGAGAGAAAAAACCCCGACATTTAAATTTATAAGCAAAATATGAACAAAACCGTTGGCTTGTAGACATTGCGAAATGAAATCACTTTTTAACCGAACAATTTAACATCCCTGAGAAGAATGTCCGAGTCAGACTTGCCTGACGTGGTTTTCTTAGCAGTAAACTGACCATTTTCCAGTCCAAGTCCTTCAAGGACAGCGCATCCACACTTTGCTTTGCCATCCTTATTCTGCTCTGTCACTCATCCACAACCTGCCTGTTCTGTCTGAGGGCCGTTATACACATGCTGCGTGCACAGACCCTGCAATAAAATACATGACACAGAAAGCACTGGTCCGTGCGTGCAGCGCGTGAGCGATAAGAGTGAGTAAAGCGCAGATATGCTGTTCTGAAAGGAGTCGGGAACGGGATATTGTTAGACCGCCCACTCCCGTTCAAATTACACCAGAGTTACCGACCGCTACCGAGTTTTATTCGGGAATTTAATCCCGCATCGCAAGAAATCTGGTAGGGTCCCGCGGAACGCAGACCTCTAGCTTCCTCCTGCAAATATCTTGCAAAGAAAGTGCGGTGATAACGGTGATGACCTCAACACCGCGGTCGGCATCTCATTACCGCGGTAATGCGGTTATCGTCACAGCCCTAATGGAATCAATTTTAGAATTGAGGGGAAGTAAACATGACTTACTCCAATTAATTTTAAACGGAGAGAGATCCAAAATGGTCAAATAAATTCAACACATGAGGAATATGTGACGGCTTCTTCAAAAACAATAAGATATCATCAGCAAACAAAGAAATATGATTGAGTATTCTGTATATTTATGGGAGAAATTTCAGATTGTCGGACCGCTTGAGCTAAGGGTTCCAAAGATAGGGCAAATAACAGAGGAGATAGCGGGCAACCCTGACGAGTACCTTGATGTATAAAGAATGGGTTAGAGCGAACAGCACCTGTGAGAACAGTGGCTGCTGAATTGGAGCACAGAACTTTTATGATATTTATGAAACTCAATCCTAGACCCAGATGCTGTAGAACCGCCCATAAATAGTTCCATTCTAGCTGGTCGAAAGCTTTCATCGCATCTAGAGATAATACTGCACAAGGGGAGTACGAAATATTCGTTGAACTAATAACATGATATAACCTGCGCAAGTTATCCAAAGCTGAGTGATATTTAATAAATCCTGTTTGGTCATGATGAACTAGCCTATTCATACATTTCTCTAGACGACAAGATAGTACTTTAGCATATAATTTTTTTTATTTTTTTTATTCAAGAATAAGAATATTAACAGAACTTGGCAAACAGTTGACTGGTCACCTTTGCATCTTTACATAGATCTTATTAACAGATACATACAGAGGTCAAATTACAGAACATAAAGTCATAGACACAATCCATTTTTCCCAGTATTGAAGATATGTGTCCCTCCGTAATTTTAATGCGAAAGTGATTCTTTCCATACTTTGTACACTGGTTACAATGTCCAACCATTCAGACTTTGTTGGAGGTTCAGACTGGAGCCACTTTCGTGTTACAGCTTTCTTGCTGGTTGCTAACAGTATCTTTAATAAGTACTTGTCTCTCACCATCAAATGAGCTGGCAAGTTATCCAAATAAATTGTAGAAAAAGAATAATCAATTGCATCATCAAAAATATTGTGTATTACTTGTTACCTCCTGCCAGTATGGCTGAATGGTTGGGCAGCTCCAAAATACATGAAAGTGATCTGCTAGTTGTTCCCCACATTTCCTCCAGCACAAACCACTACCCGTCTGACCATTCTGAATAAATTTTAACTTGGGGGTTATAAAGTATCTAATAAGGTTCTTCCAGCAGAATTCTCTCCACATACCAGAACTAGTAGAAGTAGCCTGAACAGAACAAATATTCAACCACTCTTCTTCTGAAATAGCAAGACTGGCCATTTTAACCTAACCTCCCTAGTTGAGACTTTAGCATATAATTTAACATCAATCCCTATCAAAGAAAGAGGCTGGTAACTAGAATAGGAAGTCGGATCTTTATCTTTTTTTTTTTTTTTTTTTTAAACAAGAGAGAAATAACAGCTATATTATAGATGGGTGAAATGAGCCTTGAGTAACTGAAAAATGTATGATATCTAACATGAGGGGGCCTAAAGCTGACCAAAAAGTAGTATACAATTCGATTGGAATACCATCTATGCCTGGGGATTTCCCTTTGATCATAGATTGGGTTGCTGATTCCAGCTCCTGAGGAGTGATCGGTTCAGCCAGGTATTCCGAATCTGACAGCCTAGGTAAATCAAGGTTGGACAGAAAAGATGCAAAAGAGTCAGGTTCACCATCAGCAGAAGAAGTATAGAGATTAGAGTAAAAAGAGTGGAAGGCGATATTATTGTCTTTTGGGTCTGTCATAATGAGCCCAATTTGGGATTTCACTGCTGAAATATTAGCAAACTTTTCATTGTTGCATAATCTTACAGCTAAAAGGTGTGTAGCAACTCATAATGTAATAACTGCACATAATGTAAAAACGGCACATAATGTAATAAGTCATTATTATTGTAATAAAATGTTCATAATGTAGTAATTTTCTCAAAACTTAATAAAATCTTGAGCTCATAATGTAATAACAATTATTACATTTTGAGAAATGTATTGCATTATAAACTCATCAAAAATAGTCAAATTTCATAATTTTTTAAAATAAAAACATCAGTGCTTCCAAAATTACATTGTACTGTACGTTTCAACATCCATTGCTCGATTTCCATGCCCTTTTACATTGCTAAACCAAAGGGTAGAGCACAGTACCAACTACAGTACGGATGCTCTCATTGTTTTTATTCAAGTATCAAAATATTCTGCATTCCAGAATTCTGATGTTGTTAGAACACATCAGAGAAAGGAGAAAAACTTTGCATGTTTTAAACACTTACAGTAGATTATGCTCTTACTTTGGCCATACATTAAATGCATTCCCTTGAAAGAGCGCAGTTTTCTGACACATTTACTTTAACTTCTCAGGTAATGTCCGTGGCATGATGACAACGACAGTGGTTACATATATATTTTAATTGTTTGATCAAAATTAAGGCATTGAAGGCATGTTCATTTTTATGAACAAATGTGAAGAAAAAAAAAAAAGTTTCCAAAGTCTAATGTAGTAGATTGCATTGTCTGCCTCAGACAATAGCAGCACGAGTTAAATGAATATTACTTCACAATAAAAGTTCACAATATAGCTTAATAAGCCTAATTTTCTTTTAATGTTATAGCTTATTTTACATAAAACTATTATTATGCTTTGTGTTCAAATTTATTATATTGAAAGATAATTATAATATTGTAAACATTAATTTAAATTATGTGCTGGTACCTTATTACCTTATGAACTGTGATTACATTATAAGTTGCCACAGTGTGTTCATAATGTAATAAATTTCTCATACAATAACCTATTACATTATGTGAAATTGTTATTACATTTAAAAATTGTTACATTGAGCTCAATATTTTATTACGTTTTGAGAAAATCATTACATTATGAACATTTTATTACAATAATAATGTAATACTTTGTGCAATTTTTACATTATGTGCAGTTATTACATTATGGTGGCTTGGTCTACTCCCTTGAAAATAATAATTCTGCCTGGATCTTTGAATCAGGAATTCTGCCCTGGATCTCAGTAATGAATTGAGTTCGGACCTAACCGCCATTATTTTACTGAGTGTATTGTCTGAGAAACAACGCTGATTATCTCTAGTCAGATTCTGGAGCTGTGATTCCAGTTCAACAATCTTTTTTTTTTGTCGGTTTTATCTGAAGGAAAGAGGCATATTGAGTTATTCCTTATAAATCCTTTAACTGCATTTCAAAGTGTTCGAGGATCATCCACTGAACCTTGGTTAATTTCAATAAACTCAGCAAATTTATTTCTGAATTGATTGCAAAAGTTTTCATCCTGTAACAATTTAGGGTTAAATCGCCATCTAGTGGCACGAGATGGCCGAGGGATCAAAGATAATCTGCACAAATTTCCATCATGATCTGACAGAGATAAGGAACAGATATCGGCATCACGAACAGCTGAAGATAAAGAAGTAGAAATGAAAATATAGTCAATTTGCGAATAAGATTTATGAGTAGCAGAAAACAAAGTGAAGGACTTGGCAGAAGGATTTAATAAAAAGCCAACTATCCACCAATGAGGATGAGGTTACACATTGCCGAAGTTTGTCTGAACAAAAAGCTTGAGAGTGTGATTGCTTTGGTCCAGATCTATCTAGGATATGCAACATTACAGAATTTGAATCTGCACCCAATACAATTTCAAAATCTGAAAATTTTAAGAGATAGGTTGACAAAACAGAGAAGGGGCATACAAGGGGTACAAGGGGCATAAATGGAAAGAAATACAATATTCCTATTCTCCACTATTGTTTTTGTGTGTTATTCTACCGTCTGTATCACAATCTTTATCTAAAATAGTAATATTTAAAGTCCTCTGCACCAATATTAGGACCCCCTTGGTTTTAGTATCCGATGATGAGTGAGATACTACTTCATAAAACTTATTATTACACCTGTGTATATCCTCCTCTTTCAAATGGGATTCTTGAGCTAACACTATATCAATCTTTCTTCTTCACAAAAAAATCCAGAAAACCTGTACGTTTGTGAGGGCCATTAATATTACAACTCAGGTCAGTCATCAGTCAATATCAAACAAAATTGCTGCATCATAAGACAAAATACGAGTTTGAAAATAAAACCAGTTGAGTCTACCATTAAACCACCCCCCACCCCTTCCCGTCACTATTCAAGAAAACATAAACACATTCCCATGAACTATGGCAGATCAAACCAAGAACAAACCTTGATCTGCCAACACCCCTTAATATGATCTGTGGCATCAACAAAAACCTGCACATTACTGAAGCACCAACATTGGCCCCATAATCACATATTGACTAGGTAGTATCTCTATTAAAAAAAAGAAAAAGAGATAGAGAAAGAATACAACTAAAACAAATAAAATAACATCATAATCAGTAAGCAATACTGTATGCACAATGAAAGCTTCTAGTAACTATGAATTAAGAAGTGAACATTAAAGTGAACATTGAAAGAGACCAACCAACCATTTAGAGCATCTCTTCTCCGATTAGACAGCAAATGTCCAGCTGAAGCTCACCAAGAGTTGGTGGATAGATGGGATCTGAGAAATACTCTTGCTTCTTCTGGGGAGTATAGCATTTTAGGTTCACCTCGATTGAGAATGACCTTCAATGTTGCAGGATAAAGAAGAAAATTCTGGATGCCAGCTTCTCTCATTTCCTTCCTAATTGGCGCAAAAGCACTTCTTCTTTTTGCGGTGACCGGAGAAAAATCAGGAAAGAAAGACAGCGTTGCTCCGTCAGATGTTTTCACCGTGGGCGTGAAGTCTGGCGGCCGAAGAATGAGCTCCCTGTCCGTGTACCGTAACAGTTTGAAGATAAAAACCTGTGGTTTAGCGCGATCTGAGGAGAGCCTTGTGTACACGCGATGCGCTCGCTCCACTTCAATCTCTTTGCTTGCCAGAGACGGGAGCCACAGCGGTAGCGATCTTTTCAAAAAGCCCATAGGGTTGTCCTTTTCGGAACCTTCCGGCAATCCGACCAGATGCAGATTGCTGCGTCTATTACGATCCTGTAAGTCCACGACTTGTTGCTCGAGCACGGCTTGTTCTCTTTTGTCCACCAACGTTTACTATCCAACCTGACAGAACTGGAGAGGATCTGCAAGGAGGAATGGCAGAGGATCCCCAAATCCAGGTGTGAAAAACTTGTTGCATCTTTCCCAAAAAGACTCATGGCTGTATTAGATCAAAAGGGTGCTTCTACTAAATACTGAGCAAAGGGTCTGAATACTTAGGACCATGTGATATTTCAGTTTTTCTTTTTTAGTAAATCTGCAAAAATGTCAACAATTCTGTGTTTTTCTGTCAATATGGGGTGCTGTGTGTACATTAATGAGGAAAAAAAAAATGAACTTAAATGATTTTAGCAAATGGCTGCAATATAACAAAGAGTGAAAAATGTAAGGGGGTCTGAATACTTTCCGTACCCACTGTGTGTGTGTGTGTGTGTGTGTGTGTGTGTGTGTATACATATACATGTACAGGTTCTGGTCATATAATATCATCAAAAAGTTGATTTATTTCACTAATTCCATTCAAAAAGTGAAACTTCTGTATTATATTCATTCATTACACACAGACTGATATATTTCAAATGTTTATTTCTTTTAATTTTGATGATTATAACTGACAACTAAGGAAAATCCCAAATTCAGTGTCTCAGAAAATTTGAATATTACTTAAGACCAATACAAAGAAAGGATTTTTAGAAATCTTGGCCAACTGAAAAGTATGAACATGAAAAGTATGAGCATGTACAGCACTCAATACTTAGTTGGGGCTCCTTTTGCCTGAATTACTGCAGCAATGCGGCGTGGCATGGAGTCGATCAGTCTGTGGCACTGCTCAGGTGTTATGAGAGCCCAGGTTGCTCTGATAGTGGCCTTCAGCTCTTCTGCATTGTTGGGTCTGGCATATCGCATCTTCCTCTTCACAATACCCCATAGATTTTCTATGGGGTTAAGGTCAGGCGAGTTTGCTGGCCAATTAAGAACAGGGATACCATGGTCCTTAAACCAGATACTGGTTGCTTTGGCACTGTGTGCAGGTGCCAAGTCCTGTTGGAAAATGAAATCTGCATCTCCATAAAGTTGGTCAGCAGCAGGAAGCATGAAGTGCTCTAAAACTTCCTGGTATACGGCTGCGTTGACCTTGGACCTCAGAAAACACAGTGAACCAACACCAGCAGATGACATGGCACCCCAAACCATCACTGACTGTGGAAACTTTACACTGGACCTCAAGCAACGTGGATTCTGTGCCTCTCCTCTCTTCCTCCAGACTCTGGGACCCTGATTTCCAAAGGAAATGCAAAATTTACTTTCATCAGAGAACATAACTTTGGACCACTCAGCAGCAGTCCAGTCCTTTTTGTCTTTAGCCCAGGCGAGACACTTCTGACGCTGTCTGTTGTTCAAGAGTGGCTTGACGCAAGGAATGTGACAGCTGAAACCCATGTCTTGCATACGTCTGTGCGTAGTGGTTCTTGAAGCACTGACTCCAGCTGCAGTCCACTCTTTGTGAATCTCCCCCACATTTTTGAATGAATTTTGTTTCACAATCCTCTCCAGGGTGCGGTTATCCCTATTGCTTGTACACTTTGGAACATCTTTTCCTTCCCTTCGCCTCTCTATTAATGTGCTTGGACACAGAGCTCTGTGAACAGCCAGCCTCTTTTGCAATGACCTTTTGTGTCTTGCCCTCCTTGTGCAATGTGTCAATGGTCATCTTTTGGACAACTGTCAAGTCAGCAGTCTTCCCCATGATTGTGTAGCCTACAGAACTAGACTGAGAGACAATTTAAAGGCCTTTGCAGGTGTTTTGAGTTAATTAGCTGATTAGAGTGTGGCACCAGGTGTCTTCAATATTGAACCTTTTCACAATATTCTAATTTTCTGAGATACTGAATTTGGTATTTTCCTTAGTTGTCAGTTATAATCATCAAAATTAAAAGAAATAAACATTTGAAATATATCAGTCTGTGTGTAATGAATGAATATAATATACAAGTTTCACTTTTTGAATGGAATTAGTGAAATCAACTTTTGATGATATTCTAATTATATGACCAACACCTGTGTGTGTGTGTATGTGTATATATATATATGTATGTATATATATATATATATATATATATATATATATATATATATATATATATATATATATATATATATATATATATATATATATATATATATATATATATATTATATATAATATCTCATCATGTTTCCAACACATGAGCTCAGTGAAATGTTCTATATATATATATTCTTTCTTTCTTTCTTTGTTTGTTTATTTAAAGTCTGTCTAAAGTTAACAGCAGTGTTTAAAAAGTGCAATCCACATGTTTACATATGTTTATTACTGTGACTTTGAATTAATTCCCTAAATAATGAGTGTGGTATAAAGCAACAAATTTGTTTTTATATTTCTGCAATCTACTTTAGTTTGTGTGATTTGTTACTGACTTTCATAATAATGTTTACACCAGGCTCATTTGTCAGTGCTTTATGTTGTCATAATTATTACATGCTTACAAGGCTGGAAGTTCAACAAATCAGTCAATATACTACTGTGATTGTAGTTGATAAATAATGTAATTCATATCAATTCATGCATCACCTAATTTCATCGTAACATATAGGCCTGGCCTACAGAAAAGAACATTTATGTTTAATCTATCTAATATTGTGTTGGTCATACTATACGATGATTTAAAGAGCTTTAAAAAATAATTGCATATTAAATCGCAATCGCAATATTGGTAAAAATCATTGCATAGGCCCACTCATGGATGAGACATGCAGATAACTATAGTCAACCTTCACTGAATTTTATATTATCAATTAACTCTGAAAACGTTATCAGTCAATGTTTAACATTTATATTAGTTGTCAAAATGAATTCATTGCAGTGCTTAAATCGAGCTCTGTACAAAGGAAAATAATGTAAGAAAGTAAAATGAGTTATTTTATGCATTTAAATATGGTTTCATTTTCTCTTCATTTTCGTAGGCCCTACTTTCCAAATTAACACACATTAGCACATTTTGCACAACTGCATTGTGATTACATTTGGCTACTTGTGCATTAAATCATAAATAAAAATAATTACATAGCCTATCATTTTGCGCCCTATTGTGATCTCGAATTGCAGAATATTTCAGGCTGCATCCATTTGAGAGACGTTCTTAAATGTAATGCACATACATGATGCACGGTTTTGCAGCTTTAATCGCCATTTTTGTAATTTTGTGACTCGCAGTTCCTAGTGCGGCTTATTTATGAAGTGAATGTGTGCCTCATATTCGCGAAGAGTGCGCGTCGTGAGCACAGTAAAACGGCTGACAGGACAGGAAGTTTGTTTTACTGACACATAACAATATCTCATCAGTCCGCAGTTCCCTGTTGTTCTACTGAAGCTCATTTGGCACCTGTACCTTTTCCGCGCTTGTTTGACTCGCGCCTGGTGCTGAGGGCAAGCTGAAGTGCGCGTCTGAAAAGTCTCCCGTTTGTTGTGGTCGCAAAGAGATACAGCCATTCCGTGTCTTAAGTTTTTAATAAATACATTTTTGAACTCATTAAAATGCTAAAAACCATTAAATAAAAATGTTGCATTAATTATTTTTAATAACTAAGCTTTTGATTATTTATAACGATTTATTAAAGTTTTTTTTCACAGAATGATTTTGGCAAAATGGCGCCCCTATGCACTGCATTCTGCGTTTTTGCGCCACTGAGCGCATCCAATGCGTGAGTGCAAATCTCTCTGCTCGCAGGTGGATTCCCATTCATACACTCCCACAGAAAAAGGACGTGCTCTCTGTCGGTCAGACATTAGGCTACATGTGTGCACTCAAAAATTATCCCATATGCCCACGAATGTAAATCAGTATGTACATAGCATAACAGTAAATGTATCTGTTTCGCTCATGTCCCGCATTCTCCTGCAAAATCACATCTACATCTATATCCAGGTGGTCATCCTAGTGCAGAGTAATAAAATAATAATTACTAATTTAAATCAGTAAATTTTAACAAAAACAATACATTATAAAAATGGAAAAGAAGCAGGTTTTTTTTGCGATCAGATCAACCGGTAAACTCCTGGAAAGTCTAAGGATCCAGTAAGCGAATGCATTCAAACAGCAAGTTCAAAACAGCGCTAATGCAGAGAAAACAAGGCTGATGTCATCAGAGATGTTGGAGATGATAATACTCATGTAAGTCAGTAAAAAAAAAAAAAAATCTGCAAGCTATTTGGCTTAAAAGCACAAGTGTTTTAAACTGGATGCTAGCTGAAGGTGTTTTAGATTACGCAGTAGTCAGTGTTTTAGTAATTCTGGATCAGTCAGGTCAAAGTAGCTCGTTTAGTGGTCTTTTGGAATCCCCCTGTGTTCCTGTTTGGCATCGCAGATTGACTTATGCAATTTTTTCTATTAAAAGTGCTGTAAACTTCTAAATGTAATTATAGAAATGTTCATTTTCTGTGAAGCTGCTTCGCAACAGTGTATCATGAAAAGTGCTATACAAATAAATGTGAATTGCATACAATTATTAATGGATTTATTTATTTATTGTGGCACTATATACATTCATTGCGAATTATGAAAATTAAAAAGTACTTTTTTTTTTTTTTTTTTTTTTTTTAAGGACTTTAGTTTGTATTTATTTATTTTTGGGTGAGGGAGTGGGGTTGAGTACCACCACTTTTTTTTTTTTTGCATATCAAATGCGTATCATATGCACGCCAAAGTCAATTTCTGCATATAAATCACATGCCAAATAGAAACAGAAAATCGTGCTATTGATATGCATTTTCATGAGACCGGGCTCATTTGTTTTGTTAAATGCCATATCTGTCACACTTTCTTAAAGGTGCAATAGGTGATTGTCTTCAGAAACATTTTTTGTTATGCTGGTCGAAAGTCTCTTTACATCCCAATAGCAATCATTAAGTTAAGTGGTCTAAATGTATTTATCTGTATTAACACATTCTGTGGAAGGGGTAGGACCAAGAAATATTCGTCCAATCAAAACGCTCGGTCCGAGCGTTTTAATTGTCTTTCCTACCTGCCTGTCAACGTATGTATTTGCATACCTCTGCACACCCTGTTCGTGCAGACAGGATACGTCATCAGCGCGTTCACGCACGCTGTACAGACAGAGCGAGAATGGCAGACAAACATCAACAACCTGATCTTTCTTCCTGGTATTGTAGTACTTTTACTAACTGTGCTATAAAGTTTTCTCACCGTGAATGACACATTATGTAGCCCAGCGGTTCCCAATTCCAGTCCTCGCGCCCCCTGCTCTGCATATTTTGCATGTCTCGCTTAGTTAACACACCTGATTCAGATAACCAGCTCGTTAGAAGAGAACTATGTGCATGAACTGTGTTCCGATTTGACATGCTCCCTACACAGTGTTCATTGCTCCCTACTCCCTGAGCAGGGAAAATCCATTGCTCAATGCCTGAAGCCCACAGCAACGCCCGAAGCCCCTACTAATATTTGTGGATGTGGAAGTACTATCTCTTGGACTCCAGACGTTGGGACGTCTACTTTCTGGTGGACTGAGAGGAGTATGGTCCAGAGGAACAGTATCGGGTCAATGCAGAGGACATCCTCGACCCTACACGCATCACTGAATTTCACAGGACTTATCTGTATTCCTCCCACTTAGGGCTCCTTCACCAGAAAATTAGTGGAACACTATCTGGACTGCATTTCCCATGACCCCATACCTAGACTGATTCTACACACCTGTTTTCAATTACCTGGACTATTTAAGCACAAAACGTACTAGGCCCAGTGCAAAGTATTGTTTTGTTCTGGCTGACAATTCTGAGCATGTGTTTTGACCCTTTAATTGTTTTTCTTGTTTACAACTCTTTGATGCCTGCCTTGTTGACTTTGCTTTGTTTGCATGGATATTTACCCTGGTTATTTGCAGCAGTCCTCAAACCTGTGCCTGTCTATGACTATGATTATTGTTGTTACTGATCTCTACCTGTCTGTTCTTGCTGTTCTCGCTAATAAAGCTGCATGGATCTCAATCCTGTTTCTCTGAGTCTGCATTACAATATTAGTTTAAAAGAAAAGAAAAAAAAAATTACCAAATACAAATATCACAAAAAAAAAAAACCCCACAAAAACAAACAAAAAACAAAAAGTCATAGGCACATAAAAAGTACTGAAACTTAAACTAAAACAGAAGTAAAAATAAAAGCTAATTCAAACTGTTATGCATACTATAAAGTATGTAGTATAAATAATGCTAAAATAACAATTGAAATTCAGTCATTAAATCTGTGTTGTTTCCACTGCATTTCCTCAGAGTTTACAGGAGGAGATGAGCCAAAACGACAAGGTGATGTTGAACGTCAATCAGCGTTTGCAACAGATCTTTGGGGAGGCCATCAGTACCACCTACCCTGGCCTAGAGAACCCGCCGCTTACGGTCACCCCTAACCAGCAGGCCAAGTTTGGTGATTACCAGTGTAACAGTGCCATGGCAATGGCTCAGGTCAGTTTCATTTTCGGATAAACTCTTCAGTTTCTCCTTTTTTTGTCACTCCAAACATGCTTTTAATTTGTTTTAAGATGCTGAAAGCTAAAGGACAGAAGGTCAGCCCCAGGGAGATAGCAGAGAAGATTGTCCAAAACATTCCCAATAATGAATTAATTGAGAGAACAGAAATCGCAGGGCCAGGTTTGTTTAGAATATCATAAATACCAAGACCATTTTCTCCCCTACTTGATAAATAATCAAGTACATATTGGATTGTAGGGTTTATCAACGTTCATCTCAAGAGGATGTTTGTCTCTAAACTCCTCTCAAACCTGCTTGTGAATGGAGTGAAGCCTCCATCTTTGAAGAAGAAAAAGAAGGTAGGAGTTTCACTGTAGTGATGCATCACAACATAGTAGTATAATCTACAGTGCAGTTTTATCCAGTGGTCTTTACCCTCATTTGTATTTCTTTTAGGTTGTTGTAGACTTCTCCTCACCTAACATTGCCAAAGAGATGCATGTGGGTCACCTGCGGTCCACAATTATTGGAGACAGTATGTGTCGACTCTTTGAGTTCCTGGATTATGAAGTGCTAAGGTTGGTTTGTATTAGTCATGGAGCTCAACTGTAGGGTTTCAAAAATGAAAAGCTAATCTTAATCTCTGTTGTGAAATATTCTTTATAAAAATAAAAACAATACTGTTGTTAAAGCAATACTGTAGACCAGGGATCTCCAACTGTGCTCCTGGAGATCTACTGTCCTGCAGACCTCAGTTCCAACCCTGCTTCAACACACCTGTCTGTAAATACCAAGTAGCCCTGAACACCTTGATTAGCTGATTCAAGGTTTGTTTGATTGGGGCTGGGGCTGGGGCTGAAATCTGTAGGACGGTAGCTCTCCAGGAGCAGGGTTGGAGACCCCTGCTGTAGACTTTAGCTCTTTCTCCGTCATTTATGAGACAACACTTCCCCGCCATTGACAGAATTGTCTGTCTTTCCATGTTTTCACTGGGGTATTACACATCTTCTGAAAATATTACTCATCCTCTGAAAGAGTATTGATTGTCTGGACCAAAACACAGTGAAGAAGCAGAAACAAGTGATTGTGTATGTAAGCAGATGCATATGTAAAATAATGCGGTCATCAAACATTATATAAATCAAAATGTTACAGAATGAAATGACAATCCAGGAAGTGGAAAAGGACCATGCAAGCTTTGCATGTTGATGAAAGCAATCTATTGAGTCTTTTACAAAAATGTGATTTTCTCAGCTTTTTGTTCAAAATGTTGCTTTTTTCATGAAATTTACCCATGTTCAAATGTTTGCATATCTCATTGAGGTTTGCCTATGGATAGCTCAGAATCTGAAACCTTCAGAGCGAAGCCTGCTGCCAAATATAAAGTTCAGGACCTCTACAATAATCTTACTCAAACAGAGTGGTCCAGACTGAAATCTAGTTTGAGCGACGAAGGGAGCTCAAGCATAGTTCAGGCAGACCACGGCATGCCTGCAGCATCAGCTGACGCTGAGTCATGAATCACGAAAAATGCTGGCAGTGGCTGGCAACTAAAAAAATTTTAAAAGCTGGCAGCGAAAGATTTAAAAAAGTTTTATTAAATTCCTAGTGAAGTACTACACAATCTTGAAATTATATCCACCAATCAGAAATCATTGTTATCATGGCGACTTGATTCACAGCAAAGAACAGTGCTTCAATGTTAAGTGAAAAGGATGTTCTTTTATAGCATTTCTTTAGGCCAGCAGTAATCTGTGTGTTCAGTAGTGCTTAATTGCTTCTCTTTCATTCTTTTGTCCTCTATCTGTCAGGTTGAACCATGTTGGAGACTGGGGGACACAATTTGGGATGCTTATTGCTCATTTGCAAGACAAGTTCCCAAATTATCTCAGTGTTTCCCCTCCCATTGCTGACCTTCAGGCTTTCTACAAAGTGAGTATCTCTTATATACAACCTGATGAATGTGCTCAGAATTGGAGACTGACTGCTGATCAGTTTCACCAATGTTTACCCTGCATTACTTGATTAGTTATTGTTAGTATTATTTTGCAGTTCTGCCGTTCACACCAAGAACGATAACTATGAAGATAATGATATTAGCATCTACACCAACGAACAGTATCGTACGTTTATTCTAAGCGTACACGCGTCTGTCGCTTTAAATTCTCGAGCTCGTTATAGAAGGATTGATTCTGATTGGGCATCAGTGTTTGTATCCTTCATCAGCTGGAAAAAATCGTTCTGGAAATAATTTCCACAATATCGTTTCTCTGTGCCTTTATCGTTATAGCTGTGGTGTGGACTTGCTATTCTTTAATATTGAGAATGATTTCTAGAACTATATCTTTATCGTTATCTTTATAGTTATCGTCATTGGTGTGAACAGGCCTTTAAGGTTGTGATTTGATTTTCAGTCTTGATTGTTATTCATGCTGCATCGAGAATTTCCATAGTAACTCACATCATTTTTCAGGGAGAAAACTTGACAATGTAATTATTATTATTATTATTATTATTATTATTATTATTTTATTAAATTTTTCCCCCTCACATTTTCTACATGTAAAAACACTAAGGGAAGCAGACTGAGGAGGTGACGAGAAGACGCCAGATAGCAAATCTATTAATAATGTCACTGATTAAACCCACTGCCTATCATTCAGCAAAAAAATCATTGCTGAGTGTTTTTGGAAGTTTTGTATTTTGTTTGGTTTAATAATTAGCATTACCTTTACAAGTATGTTTGTCACAGTTTTGTGAATTAGCAGAACTTGCATGCAGTCACTACAAACTGTTCACAAACTTCTAGGGATTTGGTTTTGGTTGTCGTGTTGAAATACATACAAAAAAAACAAACAAAAATAAACCACACAATGTCAGTATCTGTCAGCTGAATGTGACCTGCAATCTCTGATTCCCTTCCGTGGCCATGGGAAAGTAAAGATTTACAATGACAACAAAACAACTTAAATTACTTAAATTTAAACTTAAATTATCAACAAGCTGAAAGGTGGCGATCTATTTCTTTTTGTCCAAAAAGCCTTTCAGCTTGTTGAACACATTTTAATTTGGACATTTACCATCTGGCGGCTGAAGCAGCAGCGAGTGCCCAGCGCATAACACTGTTTTCATATGGAGCTTATAATATGACAAAACTGTTTGAATTTGTGTACATTTGAATTATTGACAAGTGTCATTTAAAAAAAAACCTGAATATTATGTGGCATATAACAGTTCTGAATTATTTTTTTTTTAACTAATTAGTTGAATATTGAACATTTGAAATTGAACACAATAAAAAAAAATTATGGCAGTTTTTTTAACAGATTTTTTTTGTTCTGAATAAAACATTTTTTCTCCACCACACAGTCTTGTAAATCTGTTAACTGTTAACTTTTTAATGTAATATAATATAATATATTATTAATATATAAAACTAGCGTAATGAATCGAACATGTCCTCTCCCAGTCGCTGTAAATACTTCGTTTGACTTTTCAGAGATCATCTAGTCTTCCCTGTGGATGACCTCTGACCTACTTTCTGTATTATCTGAATTTCTGCGTTTTGAATATTGAATTAGATGTTCCGAATTTCTTTGTTGAAAACTTGAAGCTGTATTTTTAAAAAATGAATATTTGCAGTCTAAGAATTCAGAACAAAAAATCTGTTCGAAAATACATGCATATTAAAAAAACTGTTCTGTTCTGTTAAATGACACTTGTCAATAATTAAAGTTTACACAATTCAAATTCAAATAGTTTTGTCATATTATATGCTCCATATTAGTGTTGTCACGGTACCAAAATTTCAGTATTCGTTACCGATACCAGTGAAAATCCACGGTTCTCGGTACCAATTTCGGTACCACATGCTAATTAAAAAAACACACTATTTTTAATAATAAAGTCAAACAAAAATAAAATTTACAAAAATCAGTGCCATTCTTTATACTTATTTAAATTGTGTTTCAAGTTTTTCCACAAGTAATAAAAGTATGAAAAACAGTAAAGTTTCACCCGAATTTAATTTGTCTTTTAATTAATGAAATTTAAACACATTTTATTTTTTTTGGTGAATTAAGGGGATTTACTATTAAAATTAAAATTTGTAAGAAATTTTGTGTGATTTATTTATTTAAAAATAAATATTAATTTTTATTCTACTAAATAATAGTAATATATTTCTGGCACAATGTCTTTAAGATAAACTTTTATTTTGACGGGTTGCCGTTAATTCCTTTAAATTTCTGTGTGTAGCTATATGATATGACGCTAGTTTTACTCAAATGAAACGGTAAAATGCTCGTGAAGTGAGCAGTCCTGGAGATGTTTTTTATGTATTTATGTCCTCATTGAGACGGCAGATGCTGAAATCACCGCGAGCGTCTTCAGTGTGAAGTAAAAAAAAAAAAAAAAGCGCGTCTCTGCCATTCATTCCTTCACACACACACAGAGACTCACAGAACATGTGGGATTCATATCTGAATCGACTCTTGCGGATTTACAGATACTAGTCCATGTCGCGATTTTGATTTAAGTGTAATGACCTACTTTTGATTAATTCATCCAAAATTTGACAAATTCCATGACATTCCGTGCTAAACTGTAAATTCCATTTTTAAAACTGGATTCCGAGATTCTGTTCGCGTTTTCTGCATCGCGGAAATCATAGGGCCGTACGTGTCAAGAACCGGGTTGACCGGGTATTCGGTACCACTGGTACTTAAAAAAACCTGGTAACGTGACGTTTACATTTTTTTTGTTGGTACCGAAGTACCGGGTCTTTTGACAACACTACTCCATATTTTCATGGTAACCAGACACTGTTAATGGAATTTGGCATAACTACAGTGAAAACAGAGAATTATTATGCAATGCAATAAAAGAGCTGGAGAACCTGGAGCGGAGCTGAGGAAAAAACTCCTTTTTTTTCTCTTCAACTGAAGCCTTTTCAATCATGCAGTGAAACTGCACATCCATTGGTTCGTGCAGTGCTATAAAATCGAACCAATGGCTCAGCGGCGGTGCTGACAGGGTGGCCGCGAGTCCTTAAAAAGTCTTAAAATGTATTAAATAAAGTTTTGCTTAAAAAAGGCCTTAAAAAGTCTTAAAATGTCTTAAATTCAGATTCAGTGGGTCTTAAATATCTTCGGTCTCATTACCGCAAAAGTTTCACCAGTCTGATGGACCCAGGGACTGTTTACAATCATTGGACAGACGGAAGATTCCCCCCGTAGTTACTGCGTCATCAGAGAGAGTTGCGGTAGCAGAATGCATGTCGAATACCACCAGCTCGCTGAGAAGCCTCCTAGCTGCTTTAAATGGGTTAATGCAAGTTTACTGAAAAATTGCTCGAGGATTTTACTTGCCCGACGGGACAAATAGCTTGATTAAAACTTAAGTGATATTTTATTACATTCAGTGTAAACAGCGATTGATAATGGATAGTGTATTTCTGGTATCAATGTTGCGCTGTTGAGGCTCATGCTGCCTGTCTCTGTGAGAGACTTATATGGAGAAATCAAATCAAATGAGCATAACGGCAAACATAAAGAAACTCACAGAATAAACACACTGAGGTAAAAATTAAAAATATTTAGTTTATTTATAACATGATGATGATGATGATGATGATGATAACATACCATGACAAGGGGACTATTTTGCTAAATATTTTCATGATTGCAAATGTTACATTGATTTTGGCTCAAGAAACAAGTAGTTAAGTAGTTACTTACATTTTAGACAGAATATTGACTGTTTTGTTCCATTTCACAAACGAAAATAGTTCCAAACAAAGATCAGAAGTATTGCACATTCTCCAAGCATCACTCGCATTTTTGTTACTGAATGATTCAGTGTTTTGAATGAATCGGTTGAATGAATAAGTGACTTACCGCCACCTACTGGTGGTTTCTTATTTGTATATTCCAAAAAATTTATTTAAAACATTAATCTCATAACATTATTTATTACGGTTGTAAATTTGTAGTGCAAAATATTTAATTTGATTGCTAACAGCCCTGTTGTGTATATTAAATTTCCTCATCAGTTGTAAGAATTTGACAGATGACGCATACATTTAATAAGGTTAAAAAATATTGGACTTTATGGAGGTAAATAACAACCTGGGGTAAATATTAAAAACATACAGATTTAAATATGTAAATGCTGAATAGAAAACTGATGAAAATATTGCTTCATTTACACCACCAAAAATATTGCTGATGTGGAGCTTTTGAGGAATATTTTGTATGGGATATTGTCTTCAGATATGAAAAGTTCTCTGTATATCGTAATAATAAATAGCATTTTTGACAGCGATGATATTTTGTTTTCTTTTTAAATTTAAAAACACATTAAATCTTACAGTTACGTATGTAATATAATGTGTATTTCCTTCACAGGTTTGGTCTTAAATTTTACATATGGTGGTATTAAAAAGGTCTTAAAAAGTCTTAAATCTAACTTGTTCATATCTGTAGACACCCTGGCTGAGCGAGCTTATGGCTATGCAGCCCACCAAAATGGGCAGGGCCTCTGGCTATACAAGCGGCCGCTTTGCCGCTGCATTTCAGATTTCTTCGAATGAAGCGACTGAGGCGTGCAGCTCATAGCACGGCCAGGAACGCAGAACTCATTCCCGTATCTCAGGGAACCGAGGTTACGATAGTAACTGAGTACGTTCCCTTTCGATATTCCACTCGTACTGCGTCGTAAGACGCTGTAGGAGAACCAGTACAATCACGCCATGCTATGATGGGGAACGACTCAAAACCAAGACTCACGTGGGAGTAAGACCCAGGGGAGTCAATAGAATACACCCAAGTACAGGCTGAGCCATCAGGGTCATCCGTGGCCTGGGTGTCGTCCCCTATAGTTTATACCTGGTATCCATATAATATGGACCGTCCAAGTCAAGTCAAGTCAAGTCACCTTTATTTATATAGCGCTTTTACAATACAGATTGTGTCAAAGCACTTAACAGTATCAAATGCCCAAGTGAAGGAGGGACATGAACAATGTTGGTCAAGCGAACCCATAAGACTGCTAAACTAGCCAGAGGCAATGAACTAAGCAGAAAGGACTCTGGCCTGTAAGGCAGGGACGTCCAGGTTGTAAAACCTTACAAATGTGGACGGCGAGGACCAGCCGGCCGCCTCACAAATTTTCTAAATGGACACCCCGCTCTACCATGCCCAGGAAGAGGCGATGCCTCTGGTGGAATGGGCTCTGACTCCAATGGGACACTGCAAGCCCAAGGAGGAGTATGCTAGGGTGATAGCATCCACTAACCACTTGGAAATTCTTTGCTTCGAAACAGGGCGACATTTAGTGCGGTTACCGAAGCTGACAAAAAGCTGTTCTGATCTCCTGTATGAGGCAGAATGCTCAATGTATACCCTCAGGGCCCTGACGGGGCAGAGCAGGGATAATTCCTGGTCATCCGTCGAAGGGGAAAGTGCGGAAAGCGCTATGACCTTGGCTCTGAACGGAGTGGAGAGCACCTTAGGTACATAACTCAGCCTTGGTTTCAGGACGACCTTGGAGTCGTTAGGCCCGAATTCCAGGCAAGCAGGGTTGATGGAAAGGGCCTGTAGGGCGCCTACTCGCTTAACCGACACCAGCACTAACAGCAGGGCGGTTTTAAACGAGAGTGATCTGAGGCTCGTGGATTGCAATGGTTCAAACGGGGGGCCTTTCAAGGCCCTTAGTACCATTTGGTAAATCCCAAGATAGAACTGTACGTGGATGCGGGGGGTTAATTCTCCTGGCGCCTCGTATAAACTGGACCACCGCACTATTCCTGCCCACCGATCAGCCAGCAATAGGGGCATGGAAAGACGCTATGGCTGCCGTGTAAACTTTGATGGTGGATGAGGAACGCTGTTTATCCAGCATCTCCTGCAGAAACGAAAGAACCACTGATACATCAGAGGTAACCGGATCTAAGTCGCGGTCTTGACACCAAGCCGAGAAAATAGACCATTTCAGAGTATAGAGGTGGCTGGTAGACGGGGCTCTAGCTTCTGCCATAGTGTTTAAGACACGCTCTGGGAGGTCGAAAGGCTCCCGTTGAGCGGCCACAGATGCAGGGTCCATAACTCGGGGCGTGGATGCCACAGCGTGCCGTTCGCTTGAGAGAGGAGGTCCCGTCTCAAGGGAATGGGCCACGGGTATGGAGCAAATTTTGTGCCAATATTCATCAAACAAATCCAGAGTTTTGCAAATAAACCCAATCTGCTTTGCAAAGAAAAACTCGACTTGCAAACAAACGCAAAATGATTTGCAAATACAAAACTCTATTTGAGAGAAAATGTAGAGGTATGGACAAATATATGTATTGTGTGTTGCAACTGTGAGACTCATTTGCCTTTTTATGAGGAAACTTGGTTTGATTTTCTCACAAATGCTTGCAGGCTGATTTTCTCACACGCGTGCGGGCAGATTTTCTCACAAGTGCAATTGAGCAACTTTCTTTTTCAAAAAAAGCAGATGGCGCTGTCAGTCAATTTACGCTAGTCTCCTGAGACCCAAAACACCTCTTTACCTTTTCAGACCAATATGAGTGGGGAACAGGTGAGTTTCTGTGTTACTATCTCCATTAATAACCATTTAGATGTTTTCAAAAAGTGACCCTACTACAGTGTCAGTGAAATTCACAACAAGTGCTGTAAAATTGTTAACATGATTGATTAGTTCAAAAATCAGTAGTGACATGGCTAAACATTTAACTAGGCAGTCTTTCCCTATAAAAACTGATCCATTCTCCGTACCTCTTATCCTCTGTTGGATCGCGGGATATAGAATATATAAAATTCAAAACAATGCAGGGGTATAACAATATATTGTCACAATATATTGTAATACAAAAATGTATAATGGATAGCAACAATATTGTGTACCAAAAATGAAAGCTTAGACAATTTAATTTAGTATCAGATATAGTAATATCACCCAAGAGGTCATTTAATTATTAATAAAAAAATGAAAACAAATCACATTATTTAGTACAATATCTTAAACTTTTTTTTAAAATGATGTAACTGTGCTATCATTTGTCTAAAATAATTACGTATTTTTTAGCTAAGCAAAATTATGAATATGTTTCTTCTGGTGTCACTCTTGTCCTGTGAATTGGGGAGAAGGGAGAAGGAACAAGTTCACGCTGATGTAATACTAAATTCAGCATTTTAATAAACAGTGGTTTAATAAACAGCGTGCTACACGGGTGAAGACACACTCTGGACAGCGAGGACTCTTCTAGGAGTGTAGTGAGAAGCTACATAATTTTAGTTGGATTTTTCCAAACAGGCTATTGTCAGACTAAAATCTGCTGCTATATTGGTTGAAATATGAAATATCTCCTTACAGGCCACTTTTAGTTTTACATGTTGTACAAGGCATGCATATTACTATACTATATATAAACATAAATATGATAATAAACTATGATATCCCTTATGAAAATTAAAGTTGGTTTTACTATAGTAAAAGTGTGGTAATCATGTTTTTTTGCAGGTTACCATTTCAATATAGGCAGTTTTACTACAAATACCATTTGTGAGAAAATCAAGCCAAGTTTCCTCATAAAAAGGCAAAGGAGGCTCACAGTTGCAACACACAATACATATATTTGTCCATACCTCTGCATTTTCTCTCAAATAGAGTTTTGTATTTACAAATCATTTTGCGTTTGTTTGCAAGTCGAGTTTTTCTTTGCAAAGCAGATTGTTTATTTGCAAAACACTGGATTTGTTTGATGAATATTGGCACAAAATTCGCTCCATACACCCACAGCTGGTTCCTCCAGAGGGGGGCTATTAGAAGAAGCTTGTGGCGTTGTTCCCTGACTCGTCTTGAGTACCTGCGGTATCAGAGCGATTGGTGGGAACGCATAGAGTGGGAAGCTGGGCCACTCGTGGGCCAGGGCATCCGTGCTCTTCGTGAAAAAGATTGGGCAATGAGAGTTGTCTTCGGAGGCGAAGAGGTCTACTCGAGCTCTGCCAAAGACTTCCCAGATTTTCTGAACCGCGAGTGAGTGGAGCGTCCATTCTTCTGAGGAGACGTTGTTCCTCAACAACATGTCCGCTCCTTGGTTTATTTTGCCCGGCACATGCGTCGCCTTCAGTGAGCGCAGATTGGTCTGAGCCCAAACAAGAAGGTCGTTCGCCAGCGTGCAGATGCGCTTCAAGATGAGGCTGCCCTGGTGATTTATGTATGACACCACGGACCTGCTGTCTGAGCGTATTAGCACATGGTGTCCCCTTATGTCTGGCAGGAAGAATTGACAGGCACGGCACAATGCTAGCATCTCTAGGCAGTTGATGTGCAGTCCCGACTCTTCTTCGGACCAAAGCCCGAAGGCCGGTTTGCCTTCGCACAGCGCTCCCCAACCCTTGTTGGAAGCGTCTGTCGTGACAACCTTCCTTCTGTGCGCCGTGTCTAAGATCACACCCTGCTTCAGCCAGAGGGGGTCCCTCCAACTGGCCAGGGCTGATACACACCGTTATGCGATGGCGACCGTGACGCCAAGCCGTGGATGAAACCCTCTGCTTCAGCCAGAACTGGATGGGTCACATGTGAAGCAGAGGAAGAGGGTCTTGTGCAGTGTTGAAACTGCCTCTGACTGGGCCAGAATGAGCCAGTCGTTGAGGTAGTTGAGGATGTACTGATATGCCACCCACTCGAATGCGAATCTCAAGAATCGTCTGTGATTGGGGGGCTACCTGGATGTGAAAGTATGTGTCTTTCAGATCCAGTGACATGAACCAGTCCCCTGGGCATATTTGCGAGAGGATCTACTTCAAAGTGATCATCCTGAACGACCTTTTTACCAGGACGTGATTCAGGAGTCTGAGATCTAGAATAGGTCGCTTATGGTAGGCAGAAGAGGATATTTGCTATCTTTTTGAAAATGTATGTTTTATTTTGTCCGCTATCACAGCGGTTGGACGCCTGGGCGCTAGAGTGGGCCCTTGGGGAACCAATAACACACTTCCCTCTGCACCCAGCGCTGAACGGGGTGACGAGGCACTTTAGAGGCTGCTTGCGGGGTGGTCCAGCAGTAGCGAGACTCGGGCCCCTCCTCTTTCTGCCTGCCTGATCGGGAGGACTTCTGAGGCGCCGGATCCAAGGCGATCTTGAGCCGGGGTCCTTGGTGCTTCGGGAAGGGGTAGCATCTTGCGATCCTTAGGAGGTCGGGGCTCGGGAGTGGCCGGCGTTGGCTTGGCATCATTCAACTACGGTTTCCTGCCTTGCCCTACATGTACTGTGATTTCTCTGGATTCCCTGAATCTTTTCACAATATTATGTATGGTACTTGATGAAAGACCTAAATCTTTGCAATTTTGCATTGCGAAATGTGATTTTTGATTTGTTTGATATTTCTCTCATGAAATTTGGCACAAAGTGATGAGCCATGATCCAGCTTTGATTGCAAAGACTGAGATGCTACATTTATACCCAAACATGATACCTTGACCTATTACCAATTCACCTGCTTACTGTAAACTTTTTCAAAACAGTTTAATGTGGATATTCTAGAACCTTTTCACTTTTATTTTGCCTCTGTCCCAACGTTTTTGGAATGTGTTGTAGCCATCAAAAACAAAATTTGTTCATTTACAAAATACATTTATGCTGGTCAGTGAAAAGTTTGGAAATCTTTTCTTTGTACTTCTGTCAATTAAATAAAAGTTAAAGAGAATTAACATCACAGATTCTTGATTTTATTGCATTTTACAAAATGTACCAAC
Source organism: Onychostoma macrolepis (assembly GCF_012432095.1). Taxonomy (NCBI): domain Eukaryota; kingdom Metazoa; phylum Chordata; class Actinopteri; order Cypriniformes; family Cyprinidae; genus Onychostoma; species Onychostoma macrolepis. Next base: position 8,452,144 of record NC_081175.1, on the reverse strand, counting down.
TTCTCTGAAATTGGGGTTGTAGAATAAAGTCAACATACATGGCTTACAATAACTATACAAACCAGGGTTTGCATTTGGTCTGTCGAGTTATTGTATTAGAAAGTTTCTCAAATTGTGATTGGTTTAGCTCTGTTAATCCTTGCTGTTGAACATGCTAACAGCACAATATTTTTTGTTCTTTGAGCCACATGAATGTGGGTTCATGTCAAATTTGAAAGATTACCTTCTTGACTGCAGTTAGTGTGGTGTGAAATACACCACATATATATACACACACACACACACACACAGTGGGGCAAAAAAGTATTTAGTCAGCCACCAATTGTGCAAGTTCTCCCACTTAAAAAGATGAGAGAGGCCTGTAATTTTCATCATAGGTATACCTCAACTATGAGAGACAAAATGAGAAAAAAAATCCAGAAAATCACATTGTAGGATTTTTAAAGAATTAATTGGTAAATTCCTCGGTAAAATAAGTATTTGGTCACCTACAAACAAGCAAGATTTCTGGCTCTCACAGACCTGTAACTTCTTCTTTAAGAGGCTCCTCTGTCCTCCACTCGTTACCTGTATTAATGGCATCTGTTTGAACTTGTTATCAGTATAAAAGAGACCTGTCCACAACCTCAAACAGTCCAACTCCAAACTCCACCATGGCCAAGACCAAAGAGCTGTCAAAGGACACCAGAAACAAAATTGTAGACCTGCACCAGGCTGGGAAGACTGAATCTGCAATAGGTAAGCAGCTTGGTGTGAAGAAATCAACTGTGGGAGCAATTATTAGAAAATGGAAGACATACAAGACCACTGATAATCTCCCTCGATCTGGGGCTCCACGCACTTTTTGGTAAAAACTCAACTTGTCGTGTTTGGAGGAGAAAGAATGCTGAGTTGCATCCAAAGAACACCATACCTACTGTGAAGCATGGGGGTGGAAACATCATGCTTTGGGGCTGTTTTTCTGCCATGTATTGTGAGATTTTGAGTGAAAACCTCCTTCCATCAGCAAGGGCATTGAAGATGAAACGTGGCTGGGTCTTTCAGCATGACAATGATCCCAAACACACCGCCCGGGCAACGAAGGAGTGGCTTCGTAAGAAGCATTTCAAGGTCCTGGAGTGGCCTAGCCAGTCTTCAGATCTCAACCCCATCGAAAATCTTTGGAGTCTGTGTTGCCCAGCGACAGCCCCAAAACATTACTGCTCTAGAGGAGATCTGCATGGAGGAATGGGCCAAAATACCAGCAACAGTGTGTGAAAACCTTGTGAAGACTTACAGAAAACGTTTGACCTCTGTCATTGCCAACAAAGGGTATATAACAAAGTATTGAGATGAAATTTTGTTATTGACCAAATACTTATTTTACACCATAATTTGCAAATAAATTCTTTAAAAATCCAACAATGTGATTTTCTGGATTTTTTTTTTTCTCATTTTGTCTCTCATAGTTGAGGTATACCTATGATGAAAATTACAGGCCTCTCTCATCTTTTTAAGTGGGAGAACTTGCACAATTGGTGGCTGACTAAATACTTTTTTGCCCCACTGTGTGTGTGTATATATATATATATATATGTATGTATATGTGTATATATATATATGTATGTGTATATTTCATATGGTTAAAATCACATGAAGAGTGCCATTTTTTTCTTCAAAAATAAGCATGATTACAAATGCGATATTGATTTTATACAACAGTTCAATAAACAAGAAGTTAATATTTAGAGACTTTCGTTTTAGACAACATATTGCCTGTTTTTGCTCCATTTCGCCAACAAAAAAATAATTCCAAACAGCTACAGCACTGCTTTGCGTCACTGAGCAACATGACGATGTTGTTTCGTTCCTGAATGAATCAACTGTTTAAATGATTCGGTTCAGTCGCAATGACTCACTTGTTAACAGTGACTTGCTGCCACCTACTGGCGTTTTTAATTTGACATTCAAAGTATCTTTTCATTTTAAAATAATTTCAAATATCAGTATTCAATGTTTTATGTTTAAAATAAAAAGCACTCCATGTCCCTCTGAGCTGCATTAAACAGTGTGTAAATACATCTAAACACAGTGTGTAAATGCCACGTCAGATGCAGCTTCTGCAAAGATTAATTTTGTTGATACTGGTTTCATTTGTTTGGTAACAGCCTAAATGTCTTATTATTCTAATTGACTGATTAAATGTAATAATTTGATTCAAAAGATGCACACTTTTAGGAAAAAATGGCTTTTTTAAAGGTAACATTGCCCATAAAAGGTAAAAATGAATTTAAACTTATGAATAGATTAATTTCTATCACTGATGTGCACTGACCACACAGAATATGAAGAATATCAAAAACTGCAGCTGTCCACGGTAGTCAGATATAAGCACAATAACACACTCTGCAAAATATCGTCTAATTATCGTTATCGAAAAAATCCCAGAACATATCAAGATATAATTTTTTTTTTCAATATCGCACACCCCTAGTGGTAATGACACGTAATCAAACAGATGGTGAACACTATTAACAACAATTATGTTGCAATCAACTTATAGCAAAGTTTGATAGTTTTGTATGTTGTTTTAGGGTTGGCATCATCTGAGGTCCTCTGGGGGGTTGACATGATCTCTTCTCAGGTGTTTGGTCATCTGAGATCTTCGTAATTCAGTATTGTGACACATTTCCATCTGAAATAAAATATTATCCATCTGAATAAAAATATGTGACCCCGAACCACAAAAACCAGTCATAAGGGTAATTGTTTTTTTTTGTTTGTTTTTTTTAATTGAGATTTATACACCATCTGAAAGCTGAAGTTTTCCCATTCATGTATGGTTTGTTAGGATAGGACAATATTTGGCGGAGATACAACTATTTTAAAATCTGAAATAAAAATATTGAGAAAATCGCCTTGTCCAAGTTCTTAGGAATGCATATTACTAATCAAAAATTAAGTTTTGATTATATTTATGGTAGGAAATTTACAAAATATATTCATGGAATATGATCTTTACTTAATATCCTAATGATTTTTGACATAAAAGAAAAATCAATAATTTTGACCTATACAATGTATTGTTGACTATTGCTACAAATATACCCATGCTACTTATGACTGGTTTTGTGGTCCAGGGTCACATATTAAATAGAAGGCAGGTTTTTGTTTTAGCTCACCTCTCCACGATCACTTGTAGCAAACTAGTTGGAGGGGAGTGGTTAAGGATGGGGTTAGGGTAACCCCTAACCCTTTGTGTTCAAACTGATGTCATCAAGAAGGAAGAAGGAATGCAATTCCAGAACGGAAGCAAATTTTCATTTTGATTTAAGATTGCTAAAAATATTTTTTTAGTGGATTAACTGTTCACCTCAAGATTAGCAATGTGTGCTAGCAAAGTCAATAGTGTGAATTTAGATTTTATTTGGAATACAGGTGCATCTCAAAAAATTAGAATATCGTGAAAAAGTTCATTTGTTTTTTGTAACTTATTTCATATTTTGTTTTTCATTTTGATGATTAGAGCATACAGCTCATGAAAGTAAAAAATCCAGTATCTCAAAATATTAGAATGTTTCCTAAGATCAATCAAAAAAGGATTTGCAAAACAAAAGTTCAAGTTCTTTAAAGTATGTTCATTTATGCACTATTGAGCCTTCAGCTGGCCAATCAAGCACAGTAATATCATGGTCAGCAAACCACTTGGAAGTGGGCAGGTGCCAAACTCCTGATGTAAAAAAATTCAGCATCTCCATAAATCTTGTCAGCAGATGGAAGCATAAAGTGCTCCAAAATCTCCTGGTACATGGCCGCATTGACTTTGGACTTGATAAAACACAATGGACCAACACCAGCAGACATCACGGCACCCCAAATCATCACTGACTTCGGAAACGTCACACTGGACTTCAAGCAGTTTGGATTCTGTGCCTCTTCGGTCTTCCTTCAGACTCCAGACCTTGATTTCCAAATGAAAATCAAAATGTACTTTTATCTGAAAAGAGAACTTTGGACCACTGAGCAACAGTCCAGTTCTTTTTCTCCTTAGCCAAGGTAAGATGCTTCTGACGTTGTTTCTGTTTCAGAAGTGGCTTGGTAGCCCTTTTCCTGAAGACGTCTGAGCGTGGTGACTCTTGATGCACTAACTCCAGCTTCAGTCCACTCCTTGTGAAGCTCTCCCAAGTGTTTGAATCAGCTTTGCTTGACAGTGTTCTCAAGCTTGCGGTCATCCCTGTTGCTTGTGCACCTTTTCCTACCCAAATTCTTCCTTCCAGTCAACTTTGCATTTAATATGCTTTGATACAGCACTCTGTGAACAGCCACCTCTTTCAGTAATGACCTTCTGTGACTTACCCTCTTTGTGGAGGGTGTCAGTGATTGTCTTCTGGACCATTGCCAAGTCAGCAGTCTTACCCATTATTTTGGTTTCAAAGAACAAGAGATACCCAGAATTTATACTGTAGGGATGGTCATTTAATGACTCAAATGTAAATATTCTAATATTTTGAGATACTGGATTTTTGACTTTCATGAGCTGTAAACTCTAATCATCAGAATTAAAACAAAAAACTTTTGAAATGTTTTACTTTACATGTAATGAATCTAGAATATATGAAAGTTTCATTTTTTTTAAATAAGTTACAAAAAATAAAGAACTTTTTCATGATATTCTACTTTTTTGAGATGCACCTGTATTTGGAGTAACTTGCATTGCTTTAACCTAGATCAGTGGTTGTATTGTTTGCATGTCTCTAAAAATGTATAATTAAATGTAAGTAGTTTTTTAAGGTCCCTTGTTATATACAGTATATTTGTGGAAGGCTTTGACAGAAACTCCATAGAGCGTTTGTTGTGCATTCTGTGCAACAGATTTTTATTTATTTTTTTATTTTTTACTTTTCAAAGATGTTAAACTACTGTCTACTTTCATCTCCATCAGGAGTCGAAGAAAAGGTTTGATGAGGATGAGGAGTTTAAGAGGAGGGCCTACCAGTGTGTGGTTAAACTACAGAGCAAAGAGCCAGACTTCATCAAAGCCTGGAACCTCATCTGTGATGTTTCCCGCAATGGTATGTGTGAGAAATTAATCACTAAGAATGCCATTCTCACTAAGACAGCATGTACAAACCTCAACAGACAGTATGTTCCCTTTAGAGGATAAGGATAATATAAATTGTTCATTGCTGAAGAAAGCAGAAAAACATTTTTTGGTCACACTTTATTTCGATAGTCCACTTTAGACATTCTACTAACTATAAGCAACTTTGTAACTACATGTCAACTAATTCTCATTAATTTGCAACTACATGTCTACTAACTCTCAGTAGGGTAGTTTTAGGGTTAGTAGAATAAGTTGACATATACTTGCAAAGTTTCTTATACTCAGTATGTTGTATGTTGAGGACCCATCAAAATAAAGTGTTAGAAGATATTAAGCAGACAGTCTACTAATACTTTAATGACTGCTAGTTGACATATAGTTGCAAAGTTACTTACTGTTAGTAGAATGTCTAAAGTGGACTATCGAAATAAAGTGTTTATATGAATGCATCTCTGACATAGACTGTAAAAAAAGATGGATGACGCGTCTCCGCTTCCTTCTACTATAGAAAAGTGAAGCGAATACATCTCAGTATGGCCGTTGCCATCTTGAGTAAATGACGTCATTTGGAGCCCGAGTCTGCGCAGTAGAGATTTGTTTGGAGCCCGAGTCTGCGCAGTAGTGTCGTGAAGTGGAGCCGCGGAATCAAACTCCCGCCCAAACTCCCGCAAACCCAATCAACCATAACGACATGCCCCGTTTTTATAGCATCAAATTACTAGCTAAAATCAAATGTATCACAAAAACGAACAACTGAACATACGTCAGCGTGATAACAACTACCTTAAATGACCAAAACCATATTTCGGAAAATTGTATTGGAAGTGTAATTTATTTTTTTTTATTTTGACTGAAGTCCCATTCGTTTACATGGAAAGGGCGGGGTTTATGACCTGTACTGCAGCCAGCCACCAGAGGGCGATCAAAGAGCCCGCAGCTTCACTTTTAAGGACGAGTGAGACACACCCGATCTCTGAAGGGAACATACTGTCTTCAGAATAGTTTTGATGGCATTTTCATTTTATCTGATAAAGTAGCGTTCATGAGCGGAGCTGCTTAGATTACAGCCTACAGATTACAGCACTAGTTCTACCGCTCTCAAAGCGCCTCCTACTGGCAGAGAATCAGATTCTACTCCGCTGTTTTCAACATAATAATAAATAATAATAAATTAAATGAAATAAATTTCTGAAGGATCATGTGACTGGAGAAATGATGCTAACAATTCAGCTTTGAAATCACAGGAATAACTTGCATTTTAAAATATTTTCAAATAGAATTTGAAATTTGCTGTATTAAATGCAGGCTTGGTGAGCAGAAGAGAATTCTTTAAAAAAACTAAAATCTTACTGTTCAAAAACCTTTGACTGGTAGTGTATGTTAGCCTATAGTTTGAAGTTAAAGATATTAATAAGGTGAGTCTGAGATGTTTATTTGACAGTGATTTCACATTTCTTGTTTGTATGAAGGCTAAATACAAATAAAAGGTGAACATTAATTTATTTGTGCTGTTCATAGTTTATAGACTTGGCAAATTCAATTCAAGGCTTAAAAACACATGTAAATGATAAACGTTCGTGACGATGCTGCTGTGGCCCGATCGGGCAAGTGACAAATCTGTCTACTGTCCTGAGTGTCCTTCACACTGGCCCCGGGCCATCGGGCACTCCTTATTGTTGAGCCCTGGTTCACACTTGTAGTTCGGTTCTCTTAGTTCGTTTGGTCCGAACCAAAAAAAAGAAAATTATACATTTAGTCCAGGTCTGCTTAGCGTTCACACTGGCATTTTTGACGCTGAGCCTAAAGATACTGAACCTAAAGGCATAGTGATACGTTCACAACCTGATTGGTCTGGTTGAATGATGTATATTTCATGATAGAACTTATCGAACATCCCAAACAATAGGTGTGTTTGACTTAAAGCGGCGCTGTGCAGACCGATTGGAGTATGACATTAAAGTACCCATTCACCCTTACTCAAATGAACCTGACTAACAGAGAAATCACACCAGAGTTTGATTTAATTGAACCAAATATGACAAGTGTGAACACTCTCACTCTCCAGGGAATCTTTCTGTGCTGGTTTGATTTCGATCGATGAAAAACTTAGGACTGGTTTGTGAAAGTAGGTTTTTCAAAAAATCCAAAGTACCCGAAAGCCAGGGTGACTGTCCTATAATGTGTTTTGTCCAATGAGAGCCAAGGATTCCAATGATTTAAGGCACTTGGGCCTTTGACTACCAGTTTAAGAGTAATGAGCGATTTCATACTTTTGATCGCTGTAGTGCCCCGTAAGGACGATTGGGGTGAGCCTTGGTGACATTGTAGATGGCGTGAGTACCATCATCCCTCAAGTTTCAAGTCTCTATACGACTGACGGTTTGGTCTGCCCGATCAGTTTTACGTGGAGATTGCCGATCCTTGGCCATTCTAACAATTACAATAACTAAATAATAAATACACTGTAAAAAAATCTGTAAAATCTACGGTAAAAAAAACAGCAGCTGTGGTTGCCAGAATTTTACTGTAAAAAATGCGATAGCAGTATTTTAGGTTTTACGGATTTAACTTAAATTTAAATACCGTAATTTCATTAACTGATATAATGTTAATATACCAACCTACTGAAGTACTGAAATCTGTTTTGTACCTTTTGTAATACACTGATAACCACCAAAAGCCACCAAATGAAATACATATTACATTTTTTGTTGAAACATAGTTATTTCAACAAAAAAAACATCAAATTTGAAATGTAATTCTGGGAATATCAATTTACGGTTATTCAATGTAAATTATACATTATTTTTCTACTTCCAAAAATGGTATACTACCGTAAAATTACATGTAATGTCCAATACAGTTTTTAACCGTATATAGTAGGGGAACGTACCTTTAAATATTTAACAGGTTTTTACTGTAGCATTTTTAGTCTTGTACCCTTAAATTCACGTTAATTTTTTGCAGTGTACTGATAATTCTTTGCAGGTGCAATATTAAAGGAGTACTTGACTCAAAAGTTATCATTTATTCCCTTTCATTCCAAACAAAAAAAGGGTGAAATAGAGGGATCAAGTGTTTTTTCTAAGCTCTGAAGCTTCTGTTAAAGCAGTGAAGAGTTTTTGTGTCTAAGATGGAATGATGTTTTAAACACTATCTGATTTTTAAAAAAAGTCAGAACGTCGTGGTTTTCACTCGCTCCAAAAGCGCTCCACCACCGCTCCATCACGAGTACAATTCATGCCAACGGCCCGTAATATAACTGCATATTTAGCAAGAATTCACGTTAAACATATTTAGCTTGCTTAATAGAGAAGGATCACTCAAATCAGAAAAGAATGTGAAATGGACATGAGCGGGAAGTTATAGTTCTCAAGAAATTTGTTGTTCCTTCTAGATACTGAATATTTTCAGCTGAAAGCATGATTTGAACAACTAGCCTACTACAACACTTATTCACACGCATTCACTCTCTCAATAATGCATTCAAACAAAAAATAATCTTACAGTGCTACTTCATCTGTATCCGATTACGAATGAGCAGAAATTTCTAAGAAATGCATCCATCTGTAAGTAAAATAACTTATTTATATTATTTATTTAACTTATAATATATATAATATTATTCTAAAACTTACTGCCAGATTCTGGAAGATAAATTCTTCAAACAGTGGTACAAGAGGATGTGATGCTGGTCCTTCAAGAGTCACTCACAACTTATCTGTCCATAAATCCTATACAAAATCAGTCTTCATGTATTTCACAACACTTCAGCATGTTATTCTTATTAAGTGAGGGCCATTTTAAAGAATTTTTTACCCAAGCAAAGTCTCTGAGAACCTGACACCTGAGTCCAGGAAGGTTGCAGTTCTGGAAAATGATGGTGCTGGAGACTAAATGGTTCCTGATGGTTTCTCACCTAATTCTTCACCTTAATTCTTAATTATTTTGCAGTTAACATGTGTCTTTTCCTCTCCCCCTGTTTTTTCTGACCTTGCTGACCCAATGAGCATTTCGCTGCCCAATGGTCATGCCTTAACTTTGCTAATTCTATTATTGCATTAGTATTGCATCCTTCTCATGGGCATTTAATAATTTTTTTAACTTTTATTCTTGAGTTCAATCTCTTTTTTTGGCTCATTTTATCTGTAAAGGAAAACCTGCCTAATAATTCTGCACACCTGAAATAAGAAGTTTCTGACTATCAGCCTTCATGGACAATTATATATCACTTATAAATTATTAAATACAAAATCAATAGTAGTTATTAAGATTGATGTGGTTTGGAATTGGTAAAATGTTCTTGGAAAAAAAATATGACCAGAATATCAACTTGCCTAATAATTCTGCACACACTGTAGTGTTCCAATAAGCCACTTTAAAACTCTCCTGTTATTTTATTTATTTTATTGTTTAATATACATTATGAACAGAACTGTGGTATTTCAAACATACTGAAATACTTTAGACGCGGAGTGAAGGCAGAGCAGTGTTTCTGATATCAGTGAGCGAGGAGTGGAGCGGGAGTGGGAAATGGTGAACCCAGAGTGGAGCTGGAGTGGAGTGATTATTAAATGCTCGGAGCGTGGAGGGGAAATTGTTGATGCTCCACTCCGCTCATATACTCTGGTCCCCACTAAGGCTTGTCTAATGAAGGTCAATTAGTGTTTATTTTTTTCTGATGATGCCATCTAATCAGGCTTTGTTAATTCAGGAGAGTGCCACATTTGATTTCCCTGTGGTGTGATTGTTGTAATTAAACCGTCTTTGTCCCTTCCGCTTTGCTGATGCAGAGTTTCAAAAGGTCTACAACTGCCTGGATATCCACATAGAAGAGAGGGGAGAGTCCTACTACCAGGAAATGATGACAGCCGTGATTAAAGAGTTTGAGGAAAAAGGTACAGATCGAGGGCTCTTGGACTTCTAATGTTTGTTGTTTTACTATCTAATAGTAAAAGTTGATATATGTAATGTTTAAAAATATAATTTTTGCTTGCTTTTGAAGTAGATATTTTTTTTCCAACAGCATTTGAATGAATATTAATAAGTTGCTTTATTTCCTGTCTTTGTATTTTTAATTGAAACAGGTTTGGGTGGGACATATAAAAAGGTTAACAGTTTATTTAGGTAACTTTTTTGGGATAATCTGTCATATAGATGGCCTCTAACCTAACACACATGCATCTGATTTTTTATTTATGAATTTTTTTTTTTTGCACCAGGAATGTCTGTTTGTCAGATTTTTTGTTGTTCAAACAAACAAGTGGTCCCACCCCAAACTATTGGTCAAGTTACTGGGCCATACTTTTGTATTGCGATTGTTTTGTGCTGCTGTAGGTGTAGAAATGAGAGAAATATAAATTCTGTAAAATATTAATTTTAAATAATAATCTATCTTATGACATCCTAAAAGACAAGTGTTTCATTAAGTGATTGATAGTATGTTTTATCATTGTCATCAGTTAATATTTATTTATTGTATATTTTAATTTATTTATTTTTTTCATTTTTTTTTATTGTTTTGTATGTTCATTTTGATTTACTTTTTAATCACTAAATATTTATATTTATTATTTTAATTAATTCTTAAGAAGGTTGGATTTATTTCTCTAAACAGCTTGTGAACAGTGTCAGTTATTCTTGCAAACAGGATTTACATGGGCATCACATGACTTAAAGATTGAGTTTAAAGTTGTACAGGCAAGGTTGATAGTTGATTTTATTGCACTAGTGTCACATACTACTGGCTTTACTTCCAAAACAGTGTTTAATTTTTACACCAGTTCAGTACCATAGACTTCCGTTGTACGCACATTACTGTAAACATGATTACTGTAAACATGATTTCTGTTTGTTTTTACAGACTGAAAGACAGGTCAAAAGCTTTTACTGTACCATTCGACAGTCGATAGAACTTAGCTTTAATTGAACTACAACATTTATTTAAATGCATTGCACATATCTAAATGCTCATATCCATTGGGGGGCAGTGTTGGTTTAAGAATTCTTTTAGTCCCTCGCTCAACCGTCCTCTTTCATATTTCTTGCCAATCCTATTCTCTCTCAACAGGGCTGGTGCAGTTGGACGAGGGCAGGAAGATAGTGTTTGCTCCAGGCCAGTCTATTCCCCTGACAATTGTCAAATCGGATGGAGGCTACACTTACGATACCTCCGATCTAGCTGCCATTAAAAACAGGCTATTTGATGAGAAAGCTGACATCATCATCTATGTGACTGACAGTGGCCAGGTGTGTTGGCGAAATCTTGAACAGACCCCAGAACATAAACCTTCCCACACTTACCTGATATGTATGAGGACACATGCAGCAGGGGTCAAGGGCACTGAGCAAGATAGAAACAAACCCCAGAATTCAAACATCTATATATTTATAAATATTTGCAATAGATTCCTCACCTCAAATATTAATGCGTTCTAGGTCAGGAGTGCGCTCTGTTAACGACTTCGTCAACACAGTTTACAATTGTGATCTGTTTACACAAGAAGAAAGACATATTCCATTTTCCATGGCTAAAATTGAATTAGGGATTATGTGTGTTGATGACTAGATAAGATAACTAAATGTTTTCTCTGTGTGTGTGTTTTCTTTTTTATCTTGTCATTGTCTGTGATTTATGACAGGCAATGCACTTCCAAGTGGTCTTTGCTGCTGCTCAGCTGATCGGCTGGTATGACCCTAAGGTCATACGGGTAGAACATGCAGGTTTTGGTGTGGTGCTTGGGGAGGACAAGTAAGTGTATTGATGAGTATGGAAATCACCTTTGTCTTATTTCCACCAGGGTGACCCATAGGGATGTAACAGCTAGAAATAAAATAAATAATCAACAAATTTTGATTGGTTGAGGCAAGATGCACAGAGTGTAGCATAAACAGAAGCAAATTCATTTTGGATAAAACATTATTTTCTGTTGATCAGATTAGATATATAAAATCCTCTGTGCTACGCAAGTAATAGTATTTTATTTTTTTAACATGAACAATAACTGGATTACGGCAGGGTTACTGAAAAATAATTACATTCTTATGTTCAGAGGAGAGAACTTTGATTATTTTTCTGCTGCTTTTAAGCTGTGAAAATATCACTGTATTGTAAGAGTTATATTTTAAATCATAATCACACTACTGCTCAAAGTTTTAGGGTTGGTAAGAATTATATTTGATGAAATAATATACTGTAAAAACAATATTTTGGAACATTACTGTAATTTAACTGTGTGAAAATATTTTATAATTATAATTTCACCATCACTTCAGTCTTTAGTGTCACGTCATCCTTCAGAAATCATTCTAATATAATTGGTGCTCAGAATCATTTCTTATTATCAATGTTGAAAATAGTTGTGCTGTGCTGATTTTTGTGGAAATGGTTTGGATTTTTTTTCCAGGATTGTTAATGAGTAGAAAGTTCAAAAGAACATTTATTTAAAATAGTAATCTTTTGTAACTTTATAAATGTCTTTACCATCACTTTTGATCAGTTCAGTATGGATGCCCATTTCCGCCACCTTGAGAAAAAATATAATCCTGTAAGTCATAATAATGAGATACTTTCTCATAATTATGACTTAGTATCTCGTTATATTGAGAAACTTTCTCGAAATAATGAGAGACTTTCTCATAATAATGACTTAACATCTCGTAGTAATGAGAAACTTTCTTGAAATAATGACTTATTTTCTCATAATAATGAGAAACTTTCTTGAAATAATGACTTAACATCTCGTAATAATGAGAAACAAGAAGCGGTGTGGCACGCTGAAGACCAAGTGGTTGCCGTGGTAACGAACAACGATGCTTTGTGCTTTTGAAATGAGATGGCTTACTGTATGAAGCATGTGATGCATGAAAGGGACAGCTAATAAAACTAATAAATCATTGAAATAAACATCTATAAATTAAGTTTGTATGCGTAATGGCTTCCATTTCTTCTTAAAATGCCTGTATTTCTTAACTGAAATATTAATTTGGAATGTTTGAAGCCATAACTATCTGGCAGAATAACTTGGTAAGTGCTACAAATTAACAAGACTACATGTAGATAATTAATCTGAAATCATTATTTAATGACAGATTATACACTTTAGATTACAGAACAGATTATAGATTATAGATCATTATTACGAGAAAGTTTCTCGTTATATGATATTTTTTCCCCTGAATGTTATATTAACTCATAATTATGAGAAAGTTTCTCAATTTAATAAGAAAATAAGTCATTATTACGAGAAACTAGGTCATTATTACGAGAAAGTTTCTCAATGTAACAAGATACTAAGTCATAATTATGAGAAAGTATCTCATTATTAATGACTTACAGAATTATATTTTTTCTCAAGGTGGCGGAAATGGGCTTCCATAGTTCAGTGTGTCCTTGATGACTAAAAATATTAATTCATTTTGGTATTGATTTAAATAAATAAATAAAAATAATACTTAAAAATAATGTAATAATAAAAACATGCTGACTCCAAACATTTTAATGGTAATATATACAAAACACATAATGTTAAACTTTAATTTGCACATCGTTTGAAGGAGAATGCTTGACAAGAGATCTGATAGAATATTAATATTTGATTAATCAAAGAAAAAAATGGACAGATTAATTGGTTAATCAAAATAGTTTTTTAGTTGCAGCTCTAGTGCCCCATGTGCCACTAGTTTTTGCTGTGAGGAAAATATTGTAATGAATAATGTTTTATATGTATTTATATTAAATCTCCTTCCCAGGAAAAAGTTTAAGACTCGTTCAGGGGACACGGTTCGTCTAATGGACCTTCTTGAGGAGGGTCTGAAAAGATCCATGGACAAACTGAAGGAGAAGGGGAGAGATAAGGTGAGCCCCTCAAACTCTGACGAAATTAGCGCCTTTTCATGTCACCCTGAAAGCCTCCATCCAACTCCTTTTGTATGCCTGAGTACTCAGTTCAGAATAGATCAATAGATCTCAAATGTGACCAGGGGCCAGCTGTACTAATTACTGAATATATTAATCACAACTCCTTTGCTCTCAGAAATGAAGAACCTCCTAATGCCTAATGCACTTGATTAATATCTCACAAATAGTGCAGAGTGCTTCTGACAGTAAAGGAGTTTGAAAAATACAACTATGTTGTTTCAGACACAAGTAGGCAAAGCAAAAGTATTTGGACATTTAGATGCCCTCAAATAGACTTTTTTGGAATGTTAATGACACACATACAATTTAAGTTTTCATAGATTTTATTATTTGACCGTTGATGTCAAATAATAGATTTTATGATTTTATTCCTGGCCAAGAATACATTTTTTTAATTCTGATTTCCCTAAAGTGAATCAGACTTTTGATAAGTGCCTTATTTGTCAGAATTATGGAAAATAACATATGCTGCATTAAAAGAAAAGATAGCAGGTGTATAATTGTCCAATGTTCTTGTACTGTTCTCCTCCCATGTGCAAATGCAATTTAACAGCCAGCCAAAGTCCATCCATAAAGTACCGATGAGTCGGGATTCATCTTAGTCTTTCTCGTTTAACTCTCTAAGATCAGTGCAAAAGACACTAAAAATGCTCTGTTGATTTTGGTCACACAAATAAGTGTTATACATCAATCAAAACTGTTAAGTGTCTACTTTTATTTTTGTACACTCAGAATAACAACACAACTTTGTGCTTTTGGAAAAATAAGAAAACAAACAGGGTGCGCTCTCTGTCTTCTCCATCTCCGCGAACTGCTTTTGGAAAACGCGTCACTAAAATTGTAACTCAGCAAATGCTCAACACAGAGACATGGGAGTTATATCTATAGAAAGCTGAAATCCCGCCCCTGCGCGGCTCGCGCAGTTCATATGTAAATAGCCACGTGGGACGTGCACACGTGCAAACACCCAACACAAACAAAGAGCGAAGAGATCCTCATTGCGGCTACTGTTCGTTTCTGGAAGAAGACGTGCTGAGTAAAGGCAGGATTTCCCTTGAAAGGAGAACATGATTTCATCCAGTAAAGGAGATCAATCTGATGAGTAAGTAATGCTTCTTTTTTGCATTAGTTAACGTTTTATTGTGACATAATCTTGAACAGATTTACTAGTTGGATTTTTCCCAAACGACAACATGATGAATGCTACGCATCTAAGAATGTTTAGACCATTTATTATTAATACTCTGTTCACAAATAGATTTTAATAGCATGCTAAACAATAATAATTAGTTTCTCAGATATAAAATATCCTTTTTTATTGTACAAAGCATGCTCGAGTCTGTGGCTACAGAATCATATCATAGGCTACTATAAAATCATACATACTAGGCTATATGACTACAAATTCATAGTTGGGTTTTTCCCAAACTATAATTCCTGACTACAGTGTTTGAAATTGTGTAAAACATTTTGAATATGATAGGCAATTCATTGTATTTAAATTTCTTACGGCGAGATGATGTTTTCATGCTCTATAAAACAATAACAGTAATATGATTGTACACTGTAACATGATGAATGCTATGAGTCTAAGTATGTTTAGTACATGTTTATTATTAATAGCTTACTCTGTTTAGAAATAGATTTTAATAACGTGCTAAACAATAATAATTAGTTTCTCAGATATAAGATTTCTTCCTTTTTTTTATGATAGTACAAAGCATGTGTGAGTCTATGGCTATAAAACACACACACACACACACAGTGGGTACGGAAAGTATTCAGACCCCCTTAAATTTTTCACTCTTTGTTATATTGCAGCCATTTGCTAAAATCATTTAAGTTCTATTTTTTTCCTCATTAATGTACACACAGCACTCCATATTGACAGAAAAACACAGAATTGTTGACATTTTTGCAGATTTATTAAAAAAGAAAAACTGAAATATCCCATGGTCCTAAGTATTCAGACCCTTTGCTGTGACACTCATATATTTAACTCGGGTGCTGTCCATTTCTTCTGATCATCCTTGAGATGGTTCTACACCTTCATTTGAGTCCAGCTGTGTTTGATTATACTGATTGGACTTGATTAGGAAAGCCACACACCTGTCTATTTAAGACCTTACAGCTCACAGTGCATGTCAGAGCAAATGAGAATCATGAGGTCAAAGGAACTGCCTGAAGAGCTCGGAGACAGAATTGTGGCAAGGCACAGATCTGGCCAAGGTTACAAAAAAATTTCTGCTGCACTTAAGGTTCCTAAGAGCACAGTGGCCTCCATAATCCTTAAATGGAAGACGTTTGGGACGACCAGAACCCTTCCTAGAGCTGGCCGTCCGGCCAAACTGAGCTATCGGGGGAGAAGAGCCTTGGTGAGAGAGGTAAAGAAGAACCCAAAGATCACTGTGGCTGAGCTCCAGAGATGCAGTTGGGAGATGGGAGAAAGTTGTAGAAAGTCACCCATCACTGCAGCCCACCACCAGTCGGGGCTTTATGGCAGAGTGGCCCGACGGAAGCCTCTCCTCTGTGCAAGACACATGAAAGCCCGCATGGAGTTTGCTAAAAAACACCTGAATAAGATTCTCTGGTCTGATGAGACCAAGATAGAACTTTGGCCTTAATTCTAAGCGGTATGTGTGGAGAAACCAGGCACTGCTCATCACCTGTCCAATACAGTCCCAACAGTGAAGCATGGTGGTGGCAGCATCATGCTGTGGGGTGTTTTCAGCTGCAGGAAAGGACGACTGGTTGCAATTGAGGGAAAGATGAATGCGGCCAAGTACAGGGATATCCTGGACAAAAACCTTCTCCAGAGTGCTCAGGACCTCAGACTGGAGAGGATCTGCAAGGAGGAATGGCAGAGGATCCCCAAATCCAGGTGTGAAAAACTTGTTGCATCATTCCCAAAAAGACTCATGGCTGTATTAGATCAAAAGGGTGCTTCTACTAAATACTGAGCAAAGGGTCTGAATACTTAGGACCATGTGATATTTCAGTTTTCTTTTTAATAAATCTGCAAAATGTCAACAATTCTGTGTTTTTCTGTCAATATGGGGTGCTGTGTGTACATTTAATGAGGGGAAAAAAATGAACTTAAATGATTTTAGCAAATGGCTGCAATATAACAAAGAGTGAAAAATTTAAGGGGGTCTGAATACTTTCCGTACCCACTGTATATATATATATATATATATATATATATATATATGTATGTGTATACACACAAATGTTCATGATATTAACATGTTCACAAATGTTTTTTTTTTTTTTGGTTGTTTGTTTGTATTTCATTGAGTCAGATACCTGCACCACAGATGTATTCTGATGTCTCTTCAAACTGTTTTCCTCTGAGAGCGCTGTACCAACATCAGATGTTCAACTACACTGATATTCTATGTTAAAACAAGCTCCTTGACTACTGATTATGTTTTTTTCTTCTTGAATCCATGGAAAGAAGTAGAAACACTTAAATAACACACGTAAATATCAGGTATGATTTACTTGTTTCACTTGTTGAACAGAATCTGTTGCAGGAATGACTCAAAGTCTGTTCACATCTCTGTGGTTAGATCAGTGTGCACAATAATGTGTCTTTGACCTTCATTATGTATGTTTTGATTATACTGTGTTGTAAATAAAATACAAATAATTTAAAAAAAACTTTTTTTCAATCTCCTCACATTCTCTCTTACCTGCCTCAAAGTCACAGTCACACTGATGGGCCATCAGGGGAGGGCTCTTTGTCTCTCAGGTGAGACTCACTTAATATTCAAGGCCATTGCCACTCCCTCGCATATAGTCTTTCGATCACAAAACATGTCTTGAAAAATTTAAATCAATATATTGTTTTCTGTGAATGAGTAAGCAGAATGATTTTCACAATTTCGAGGTCAAGTCACGTCACCTTTATTTATATAGCGCTTTTAACAATGCAGATTGTGTCAAAGCACTTAACAGTATCAAATTGGAGGATAGAGTGTCAGTAATGTATAATGATAAGATTAAACACTCAATTTTCAGTTAAAGGCATTTCATTATTGAATTCAGAGATGTCATTGTCTAGCTCAGTTTAGTTTAAATAGTATCTGTGCAATCAAATCGGCGATAATCGCTAGAAATTAAGTGTCCCCAACTGAGCAAGCCAGAAGCGACAGCGGCAAGGAACCAAAACTCCCTCTGTGACAGAATGGAGAAAAAAAAACCTTGGGAGAAACCAGGCTCAGTCAGGGGGCCAGTTCTCCTCTGGCCAGACGAAACCCGCAGTTCAAAAGTTTATATTTCTATTTTTTCTTTTGTTGCAATTTCTAACAATAATAGTATTATGTAGTTAGGTATTTTATTATATTTTTGGTTTTATTGTATTTTAATCGAGGCCTTCACTGGGGATATGTCTCTGGGGCTCATCTAGGTGTCCTGGTCTCCGCTGACGATCAGGGCTGTAGACATCATCTCTTGGTGCTGATCCACCATCTGATCGGATACGGACTGAGAAACAGAATAGGAAAGAAACAGACAAATATTAGCGTAGATGCCATTCTACTTACGATGTAACGAGTACATCGTGTGTTATGGGGAGTGTTCCCGGTTCCGGTTGATCTAATTAATGCAGCCTAACAAGCCTTTAACGGATTTGAATAATAGAAGCGTATTAGTGTGTTATGTGTAAGCCAGGCTAAAGATATGGGTCTTTAATCTAGATTTAAACTGACAGAGTGTGTCTGCCTCCCGAACAGTGTTAGGTAGATTGTTCCAGAGTTTGGGTGCTAAATAGGAAAAGGATCTGCCGCCCGCAGTCGATTTTGATATTCTAGGTATTATCAAACGGCCAGAGTTTTGAGAACGCAGTGGACGTGGAGGACTATAATGTGATCAGAGCTTGCTCAAGTACTGAGGAGCTAAGCCATTCAGGGCTTTATAAGTAATTAACAAGATTTTAAAATCTATCCGATGCTTGATAGGGAGCCAGTGCAGTGTTGACAGAACCGGGCTAATATGGTCATATTTCCTGGTTCTAGTAAGAACTCTAGCTGCTGCATTTTGGACCAACTGTAGTTTGTTGATCAAGCGTGCAGAACAACCACCCAATAAATCATTACAATAGTCTAACTTTGAGGTCGTAAACGCATGAATTAACATTTCTGCATTTGACGTTGAGAGCATAGGTCGCAATTTAGATATGTTTTTGAGATGAAAAAAACGCAGTTTTACAGATGCTAGAAACATGGCTTTCAAATGAAAGATTGCTATCAAACAGCACACCTAGGTTTCTGACTGATGAAGAAGAATTGTCAGAGCAGCCATCAAGTGTTAAATAATGTTCTATGTTATTACATGTGGGGTTTTTAGGTCCGATAATTAACACCTCTGTCTTTTCAGAATTTAGCAGTAAAAAATTACTCGTCATCCAGTTTTTTTATATCGACTATGCGTTCCGTTAGTTTCTCAATTTGGTGTGTTTCACCAGGCCGCGAAGAAATATAGAGCTGAGTATCATCAGCATAACAGTGAAAGCTAACACCATGTCTCTTGATAATATCTCCCAAGGGTAACATGTAAAGCGTGAAAAGTAACGGCCCTAGTACTGAGCCTTGAGGTACTCCATACTGCACTTGTGATCGATATGATACCTCTTCATTCACTGCTACGAACTGATGTCTGTCAGATAAGTACGATTTGAACCATGCTAAGGCACTTCCACTAATGCCAACAAAGTTTTCTAGTCTATTCAAAAGAATGTTGTGGTCGATAGTGTCGAACGCAGCGCTAAGATCCAGTAGAACTAATAAAGAGATACAACCACGATACGATGATAGAAGCAGATCATTTGTAACTCTAATGAGAGCAGTCTCAGTACTATGATACGATCTAAATGCTGACTGGAATTCCTCACAGATACCATTTTTCTCTAAGAAGGAATATAATTGTGAGGATACTACCTTTTCTAGTATCTTTGACAGAAAAGGGAGATTTGAGATCAGTCTGTAATTAAGTAGATCTTTGGGGTCAAGTTGTGGTTTTTTAATGAGAGGCTTAATAACAGCCAATTTGAAGGTTTTGGGGACATATCCTAATGACAATGATGAATTAATAATAGCCAAAAGAGGATCTATGACTTCTGGAAGCAGCTCTTTTAGTACTTTAGATGGGATAGGGTCTAACATACATGTTGTTGGTTTAGATGATTTAACAAGTTTATACAATTATTCCTTTCCTACTACATATACAGGAAATATTCTAGCCTACAAGACTGATTACTCAAAAGGCTTATTCAGAACTATTTAGTGTGGGTTTTATGGCCTTATTTCAGCTACATTTTCCCCCCAAAACTTACTAACCACGCATAATATTTTTTTTTCTAAAAAATGCAAACATGTACATCCATCTTGGTCACACATTATTGTAGCACAGTTTGTGCTGAATACAAAAAAATTACATGTTGGTCAATAGTATGTTTTAAGTAGCTGAAATGAGCACAAATATCAGGGCATGTCAGAACATCTCAAGGGCCCCAAAATGACCTCAGACTCCAGAGGGTTAAAGCCACTTCACTAATTTGTGAAGCTCAATTTTCTTTTGCTGCACATCAGAAATATATTCTTTGGTTTTTCTCATTGTGATGGATGATTAAGGGAATTTGGGCTTTGTTTTCCCTCCTATTTATATTTCTGTTAAACAGGAAGCCATGGCTGGATAATTTCATGTTCATAATCACCCTGGAGTGCTCAAAATTGTGAATATGAATGGGAATATACTTCAGAGATATTTTACTCATAAGAATTTGTAGGGGTGCCAATAATTGTATCCAACGTGTATTTTAGAGAAACATTTATTTCATAATGATATTTCCCCCCATTTTAAATTATTCTTAGGTTAGATTTTTTGTGAATTTTTTATTTTTTAAAAAGATCAAAAGGATTAACAATGCAGATACATTTTCACAGCCGCCTTTGATCATACTTACCAAGGGTGCCGATATTTTTGGCCATGACTGTATGTGCTAGTTAGCCAGTTTCGCGGCTGAAGTTTACCTCTGCTCCTCGCCCCACAGAAGAGAGGGGCGGGGTCAGCAGAGCTCATTAGCATTTAAAGCAACATGGACTAAAAACAGCTTTCTGAAAACAGTGCTGATTTTGACAGGGTAAAAAGGGTGTTTTTTACACTGGTTAAAATTTCTATTTTGTATTTTTGGTAAAGTATGTTATAGACTTTTCATTAACACCCTAAAGAATCATATCAACTTGTGGAAAATGGGCATCCGATGACCCCTTTAAATGCGCACAAACCTGTAAAATATAACATAGTAATATAATTGTAAAAGTGCAGTCACGTTTACAGTCTGTCCTCTAGGATTTTTTCCAGCTGTGGTGGCAGGACTATTTTCCCCTCCCCACCCAATAATTACGTGTACTCAAACTCAGAATTTAATTTATTTTAACTTAAAAATTAGTGCTGTCAATCGATTAAAATATTAACGAATTAATCGTATATTTTTTTTTCCAGAAATTAATCGCGATTAATCACGATTAATCCCACCTAACATTAAAGTTTTTAAATATACTTTTACATTGTAATAATTTCACATTAAATCTTCAAATGAATGTACAAACAACACAAAGACCGTATATTTTTAATATTTGTTTAATGGCATATTTTTTTATGACTGAAGTATCACTGATACAATACTACTGATGTCTCTTTAACCCCCAATATTTAACCATTGACTATAGCCATTCAACATTAAAGTATAATTGAGAGCTATCAATTTTAACATTTATTAGACTTTTAAAAAAATAACTTCTAATTTAAGTGAACTTAAAACAATCTTCATATAAACACATTATAATAAATGTCATATTACCTGTGCCCTTCAACTGAAATTGAAGTTATCAAACACTAAATTCGAAATTAAATATAGATTAATCCTTAAAGCTATAAAAGTTATTTAATTCCTCTTTTTTTAATTTTTTCTTTGATTAACAGACATCACAGCAGCCGGGTTATTAGGTTGTTTCGGCTGCTATTTCTTTAAGAGCTGCCGCTGCTAAATGTGACGAGGAACGCGAACTCTCTTTACCTTTTCTGACCCACTTCAGGTTTTAAAGTCTCTGACGAACTGACGAGTTTAATCGGGTGTGTTAGATGAGGAAGACAGCGCAGGGATGCTCCAGGACAATTCCGAAAATCATTTCTTAGACATGTTCTTAAATGTGACTTGTATAAAATATATTACATGCATGCACAGTTTTAAGGCAGCTTTAATCGCCTTTTTGGTAACTTCATGACTTAACTGATCACGACGCATAGTTTATTTCATGCGCATAGTTTATTTCATGCTTTGATATGAAATACAGGCTACAGCACGCGTCGTCTTATCGAAAACAAACATTCTGTGATGAAGTAATCCGTATGAAACCAACACTATGTTCAGTCTTTCCCATCTAACTCATTATCTCTAATGCAATCCTGTCCCCGCGCAGCTCGCGCTGTTCATATGTAAATATCCACGTGGGACGTGTGCACATGCAAACGCCCAACACAAACAAAGAGAAGAGATGCTCATTGCGGCTACTGTTCGTTTCTGGAAGAAGACGCACTGAGTAAAGGCAGGATTTCCCTCGAAAGAAGAACACGATTTCATCCAGTAGAGGAGATCAATCTGATGAGTAAGTAATGTTTCTTTTTTGCATTAGTTACCGTGTTATTGTGACAAAAACTACACATTTACTAACAGTTAGTTGGGTTTTTCCCAAACTACAACATGATGAATGCTACGCATCTAAGAATGTTTAGACCATGTTTATTATTAATACTCTGTTCACAAATATATTTTAATAGCGTGCTAAACAATAACGATTAGTTTCTCAGATATAAAATATCATTTTTTTTACTACATCCTTTTATAGTACAAAGCATACGTGAGTCTATGGCTGCAGAATCATATCATAGGCTACTATAAAATCATACATACTAGGCTATCATAGTTGGGTTTTTCCCAAACTATAATCCCTGACTGCAATGTTTGAAATCATGTAAAACATTTTGAATATGATAGGCAATTAATTGTATTTAAATTTCTTATGGCGCGATGATGTTTTCATGGTCTATATAAAACAATAATAGTAATATGAGTGTACACTGTAACATGATGAATGCTACGAGTCTAAGTAGGCCTATGTTTAGTACATGTTTATTGTTAATAGCCTAGCCTACTCTGTTCAAAAATAGATTCTAATAACGTGCTAAACAATAATAATTAGTTTCTCAGATACAAAATGTATTTTCTTTATTTATATATATATATATATATATATATATATATGTATGTGTATATGTATGTATGTATATATGTATATATGTATGTATACATGCATACATACATACACACACACACACACACACACACACAGATGCTCCTGATATTAACATGCTCACAAATGTTTTTTTTTTGGGTTGTTTGTATTTTATTGAATCTGCACCACAGATGAATCCTGATGACTTTCTTCAAACTGTTTTCCTCTGAGAGCGCTGTACCAACATCAGATGTTCAACTACACTGATATTCTATGGTGAAACAAACTCCTTGACTACTGATTTTTTTTTTTTTTCTTCTTGAATCCATGGAAAGAAGCAGAAACACTTAAATAAAACACGTAAATATCAGGTATGATTTACTTGTTTCACTTGTTGGACAGCATCTGTTGCAGGAATGACACACTACCAGTCCACTACCAGCTTTTTGAACAGTAAGATTTTTAATGTTTTTGTAAAGAATTCTCTTCTGCTCACCAAGCCTTCATGTCCAAAATACATAGTTGTATTTGCTAAAGCAGTAATATTGTGAAATATTTTTACTATTTAAAATAACTGCTTTCTATTTGAATATATTTTAAAATGTAATTTATTCCTGTGATCAAAGCTACATTTTCAGCATCATTACTACTCCAAGTGTAACAATATACACTATACCATTCAAAAGCTTGGAGTCAGTATATATAGAAATTAAAACTTTTATTCAGCACACAAGTGATGATAAAGACATTTATCATGTTACAAACGATGCTGTTCTTCTGAACTTTCTGTTCATCAAAAAAACCTGCAAAACCTCAGCTCTTTTTAAAATAATAATTATAATTGTTTTTTGAGCAGCAAATCAGAATATTAGAATGATTTCTGAAGGATCTTGTGACTGGAGTAATGATGCTAAAAAGTCAGCTTTGATTGTTCCTAATAAACTGTTTAAATGCACTTTCAAGTAATCTCAAGTTATTTTGTGTGATAGCTAAATATATTCTTAATAAACTACTAACAAAAAAATATAAATATATTTTGTCTTCATATTCTTTCTTGTAAGTTTTTCCTTTGTCACATACCTGCCTGTATGGCTCATTATGAAGCTCATTATGCAGCTCATTATGCGGGCCTTTGTCTGCTCAGGTGTGAATGTGAAGGTTGACGCATAGACCCTTTTTACTCAAAAAGTGACTTAGAAACTTTAAATCAATATATTGTTTTCTGTGAGCAAGTAAACAAGATGATTTACATATCATTTTGAAGCAAAAACTCTAGACTACAAGGTCCAGTTCTCAATAGTCTTGTGAACAAATGTTTTGTATGTGTTTTATGGCCTTATTTCAGTGACTTCAAAATTTTAGTTTTTCACTAACCACGTATAAACGTTTCTTTCTCAAAAACAAAATCATGTACTTAAATGCTGCTAACATATTATTGTAGCCCAGTTTGTGCTGTTTACAGTGTTTTAAGACTTTAGCCATTTACATGTTTATAAGCAACTAAAAAAGCACAAATGTAAGGGCATGTCAAAACTTCTCCAGGCCCCCAAAACACCCTCAGACCCCAGAGGGTTAAGCTGTGCTGTTGTTGGCTGCCACAGTAGACAATTAGCTAAGGAATTCACTTAAATACTTGTTTTGCATAACAGAAAAACTGTCATGTCCGGCGCTGTATGCATGGCTTGCAGCGCTGAAGTTAAAATACGGAGTGTTAAAGAAAAAAAAATTAAAACGTGTGCTCTTATCATTCTGTGGACAAAATCCCGTGAACTTCACCCGATCGGGAGTTGTATATGCACATGTGCGCTCATCTGTTTTCAGTGCAGCTAACCTTGCGTCGCTTCATGTCATCTTCCCTCTCATCGAACTATGACAGGTCTTGTCAGCTTCCTTGTTACTTCCATGTTGCCCTATGTGTTCACAACCAATAGTTTTTCTTGTTTTAATCTCAAGGTTAAATTCATTTTATCAGATAGATCTTTCCTTACTTTAATGATGATCGGTTCACATGTTTGAACTGAGGCAATACAGTGATTAACACGTTAAAGAGCCACAAAACAGTATTTATTGTTTTAATTTCTTTAAACATGACACCGTTTAAAAGCTGAGAGTCCTGAGATCTTGTTTCATATGAGAAGTAACCTGCTCTGGAGATCACATGACCCTTCAACAGCGATGCATGCGTAGTCCTTCGCTCTGCTCACTCTGTCAAATATTATATAATCCTGTCAGTAAATTTCAAACCACTCTATTTAACCCATCATGAATATTTCAACAGTCAAAGACAATCGGAAAAGAGAGATTGAGCAATCGCCAATAAAGAAAAAAATTAAAAGATTCCACCATCTCCATAGAGGATCTCAACGGTGCTATCGCTAACGGTATCAAGCTAGTGCTTAAAGAGCAGCAAAGTACTTTGGACTCGGTCGTGGCCTCGAACAGTAAGAGATGCGCTAGACTTTGTACTGACCCTAGCATTGCGTGACCTGCGTGCAGACATACAAGCGACCAACAATTCTGTTAAAGGGCTAAGAGTGGAACTTGAGGGACTAGCTAGCGCTGCGAAGCAGACACGTGACCGGGTCGATTCCGTTCAAGCAGCTGCACGTGAGGTTAGGAGGACAGTCACAAACTTAAGAAATCAGCTGGAGCAACTCACTGAGAAGATGACGGACATTGAAGATAGGAGCAGGAGAAATGACGTACGACTGGTGGGGTTGCCGGAGGGGGCGGAGGGCTCCGATGCAGCTGGCTTCCTCAGAGCTAATCTTTCCAAGTGGATCCCTTCACTGAAAGGCCGTGACATTGAGATTGACCAGGCCCATCGCATGTATGACGGAAGGAAAAACTCAGATCGGACACGTACTCTCATCTTCCATGTACTAAGATGGCATGACAGATTGGTGATCCTGAAGGGTGCTCGGCAGGCATATCCAGTGAAATACACGCAGGACAATGTCACGCTACTATTTTTTCCCGACTTTAGTCCAGCCACAACTACCAAGAGAAAGAGCTTTAATCCAGTCTTGAAGAAGATGACAGCACTTGGTCTCCAGCCCTTTCTCACCTATCCGGTGGTAATCAAACTACGGCACAAACGTGAGCAGATGATGTTCGACTCTCCTCAGAGAGCGGAGGATTTTATCAGCTCACTGTCACAGAAGACGACATATGCTGCAGCTCTACAAAGCAACGAGAAAACAGCAGCCAGCATCTCCATCTCTTCGGCCCAGTGAGAAGAACTTAATGGATGAAGGCGATTCCAGCTGCTCAGGAGAGGATAATAACAAGGCGGACATGGACACTTGTTAAATCTTTTTTTTTTTTTTTTTTTCTCCTCCTGGGATATTGTTCCGATTTATCTGGCACAACTGTCTCTTTACTTGTAAGACTAACACCATTTTTTTTTTTGGAGGGGTCTAATGGAGAGTAGGTTTAATTACAATAATTTTTGACTATGTGGGCTTTTTGGGGACATGTCTTTCATTGAGGTGGACCGGTCACGTATCATCACCGTATTTTGTTGCTCAATCAGACCTACGTTCTCGGTAATGTGCGGCCTGAGTTGTTTCTTTTTTATAGTTGTTTGTTGTTCCTGTTTCTGTGTTGCTTTTATTTTTTACAACAGACATTCTTTTATTTATTTGACCTTATTTCTAAAAGGATTATTCATCTAGGTGGTTTGGTATGTAGAATACACACCAGGGTTTACATGTTACTTACAGAATGGGAGAGCTTTTGCTTTTCTTCATTTACTGAATACAATTTTGGGATTATGAATACTGTATTATGCATACTCTAAATATTTTATCATTGAATGTAAATGGCCTAAATTTTGCTGTGAAACGTACTCGTGTATTAGAATATTTGCACCGTAAATCGATTTCCTGTGCGCTGATACAAGAGACGCATTTAAATCAATCTGACGTGGCACGTTTCCAGAATAAGTATTATAAATTGGCAGCCTTCCCCTGCGCTCTTAATAAAACTAAGGGGGTGCTTATCCTTGTTAACAGGAAGTTACATTTAACAATTTAACATATTGGAAGTGATTAGGAGGGTAGATTTGTTTTTATCCATTGCAAGATACATAAGAAGTTAGCTTTGGTCTCTATTTACGGTGAATGAGACAGACGAATGAGACAGACGGTGAATTCCTTACAAATATTTCCAAAACACTACATGAGCATAAATTTATCACTGAGCTTAATCGATCTTTGGAGAAATCAGAATACTAAATCTAAGGACTTCACTTTTTTTTCTAATAGACACAAGACTTTCTCTAGGATAGACTACATATTTCTCAGCCCATCTTTAATTTCGTCTAATTCCTCCATCTCTATATTACCAATTTTATTATCTGATCATTCTGCTGTGTTGTGCAATATTCCTCTTTCCGATATTAAGGCCAGATCCCCTAGATGGCGCTTTAACATATCATTATTAAGTAATCAGACCTTCATTACTTCTCTAAAAGAATATATAAAGGAATTTCTTGAAATTAATATGCCCTCTGATGTGGATCCTCAAATACTGTGAGAAACGACTAAGTGTACTATGAGGATTCTGTATATCTTTTTCTACTCTTGCCAAAGCGAAAATTTACCAGTTTACACAATTAGAAAATAAAATCCAATCATTACAAAACCTAGAAAAACATAATTTTACTGAGCAACAGGCTACACAGCTGTCCTCTTTAAAAGAAGAATATGATTTACTTTAACACTCAAAGGTGGAATTTATCTTACATAGGCAAAAATATTATTTCGAATCAGAGAGACCTAGTCACCTATTGGCCCTTAGGCTGAAAGAATATGAGTCTAAGGCATATATTATCGCAATAAAATCATTGGATGGTCAGGTCACTATGAACCCTGTGGCGATTAACGACATATTTGAAGGTTTTTACACACATCTGTACAAAGCCGAAACATTTTGATGAACCAATTTGTAAGTAGTATTTAGATAAATTGGAATTGCCTCGGATCTCAGAGGTGGATAAATCTTTGGAGGCCCCATTAAGTTTGGAGGAGCTCCAAGTCTCTCTAAAAAGCCTTCAAAAGGGCAAATCGCCGGGTCTAGATGGTCTCCCCCCCTGAATTATATTTGGAGATTTGGTAGGGACACTTATGCTTAATTCATTCATTTTTCAATTGAACATGGTGTATTTCATAGAGATCAAAAAACATCATTGAGATCATTACTTCTTAAAAAAGGGAAAGATCCATTAGAGACTGACAGACTGATATCACTTATCCCATGTGATCTAAAAATCTATGCTCAAGTTTTTGCTTCTCGTATGGAGAAGGTAATTCATAGTTTGATCAAGGAGGACCAAACCGGTTTTATCAAGGGGCACGATGCGTCTGACAATATGCGTCGAATCTTTCATTTTCTTAACTTTGCCGACTCTCATCCGAGCCTCTGTGCGTTTTTTTCATTTGATGCAGAAAAGGCCTTTGACAGGCTAGAGTGGAACTATATGTGGGCAGTTCTGCAATGTTTTGGCTTCGGTGAACATTTCATTTCTATGATTAAGACATTATACCACTCACCTGAAGCATCAGTCTTGACTGGTAATATTATTTCCCCCCTGCTCCCTTTATAGTGAGGAACGAGGCTGGGATGTCCGCTTTCCCCCTTATTGTTTTGCTTATCTCTTGAACCCTTAGCACAAGCCATCAGCAAATCTGAAGTACCGATTAAGATTCATGATCATAATCATAGAATTTCATTGTACGCTGATGATATTATTCTATATTTAGACCACTTTGATGTTTCAGTCTCTAGTATAATTAAGGAATTTGATCATTTTAGTAGCTTATCAGGATACAAAATAAATTGGAGCAAATCTACTTTAATGCCAATTACCAATGTTAAGGTTAATTCTTCTATTCACTCATTTATCCCTATTAAGGAATCTTTCATCTATTTGGGAATTACCATATATAAAAACATCGATTGCCAGAGACAATTTTAATAGTATTCTAGTTAAGGTCAAAAATTACATTCAAAGATGGAAGAATCTTAAAGTCTCTCTTCAAGGAAGAATCTCCACAGTTAAGATGAATTTGTTACCTCGGTTTAACTTTCTTTTCTCTATGCTACCACTTTCTCCCTCTCCAGGTTATTTTAAGGAGATCATCTCCATGCTTTCTCAATTTATCTGGAATGATAAATGCCCCAGAATCAAACGTACCACAGTACAACATCCTATACGCGCAGGAGGACTGGCTGTACCAAATTTTTAATTGTATTATTGGTCGTTCCAACTTAAGGCTCTTTATAATTGGGTTGATCCTCAATCGAAAGTTTCATGGAGAGTGATTGAAGCTGACAAGGTTAAACCAAATAGACTCCAAGATATTTTATTTACTGGCACAGGTAAAAAAGGTGATAATTATAAATTTGGTCCGGTTGTGGCTAATTCTGTTAAAATCTGGATCTGAACGTCTGATAGGTGGACCCTTCAAATTTTCCAACAGAGCACCTTTATGGCATAATTTTAATTTTGTATGCAGAAATCGTCCATTTGTCCTCTTGGTCTTCTTTAGGCATAACACGTGCGGTGATATATATATATATGATAACCAGGGCCTCTGTTCATTTCAGACATTAACAACTAAATTTTGTTTATCAGCATCCGCATATTTTGTCTTTCTGCTCTCAAAGTGTATGGAGTTCCTTGGGCATCTCCCATTTCCTCTCATCTTGTGCGGGATTGGATTGCACCATCTTCTGGTCGGCCATCTGTTTCCTTAATATATAATAAAATTATTGATTGCATTACAAGACCTCTTTCTATTAAATCTATTTGGAATAGGGAATTATCTGACCTTAATTTATCTGTTGACTGGGAGAGAGTGTGGTCTAACCTCAGCTTAACATCTAAAAACTTGGCTAATCGTCTTATTTACTTCAAAGTCATTCATAGAGCATACATAACTCCTTACAAAAGATTCAAAATGAAACTACAACCAAATTTTAACTGCAATATATGTAATACTGCATCGTCAGGTACTTTTCTTCATATGTTTTGGGAGTGTCCTATCGTCATTAATCTATGGACACACGTAAACCTGGTTTTATCCTCCTTACTGCAAATTAATTGCTTTGCAAACCCAAGTTTGTGTCTTCTTAATGATGATTCTGGTCTCTGTATAAGCTTAATACAAAAGAGAATGTTGTTTGCTGGTTTTACAACTGCGAAGAAGACAATAATACAGAATTGGTTTACACCGCACATTAGGCTTGGGCGGTAATACGGTAATATGGTATACCGCGGGATCTAAAAATAGCAACGGTATCAGTTTCAATACCGTTATGCCGTCATAAAAAACAATGCACTTATATAGGAGACGAGGTTAAATTAAATTTATTTAATGCCTAAAAATGCGTATGCTTGGTTGTCATCACGTGACAGCGTGGAGGAGAAAGAGAGAGAGGGGGAAAGATGGCGAGTCGCGCACCAAGTGACCTGGTCTCGAAAAAGAACACAACTTCTGCAGTTTGGCAGTATTTCGGGTTTCGACCGAACGAGAAGGGAGAGGCGGTAAATACGGACGAGGCAATTTGCAAATTGTGCAACAAAAAGGTGCCCGCGAGAGATGGAAATACCTCGAACCTAAGGTCGCATATACGAAACCACCATCCACTCACACTGCTGCGAGGATGGACCTGAGTTCACTTAGTGCAACCAACATGATCTCACAGAAT
Source organism: Onychostoma macrolepis (assembly GCF_012432095.1). NCBI lineage: Eukaryota > Metazoa > Chordata > Actinopteri > Cypriniformes > Cyprinidae > Onychostoma > Onychostoma macrolepis. The sequence goes on along the minus strand of NC_081175.1, from coordinate 8,421,132 downwards.
TCTGTGTAATGTTCACGGACTTAATTAACCTCCGAATCTGTGGTGGCATCACGGAATCGCCGAAAATTCCGTGATGGAATTTTTTCTGTGAGCCCGTGATGGACTCACAGAAGTGATACCAATGTAAGTCAGTGACAGGCATCAGCCGTGCTCCACGCACGGAAACCCTTAGCATCAACATGCCGACGCGATACTGGGAAATTTATCGTCATCATTATTGTTCAGAACTGGGTAGGTTTAGGGTAGGGGTGGGGTCAGGTACTCCAGTGAAAGTATAACTGCATCGGAGTCACTCTTTTTACGTGGTCCGATGCAGTGCTGGTGTTGAACCAGTGAATCCGTGCATGGACCACGGCTGGTGCCTTCTGTGAGCCCAGCACGGAATTTTCGGCGATTCCGTGATGTCACCACAGATTCGGAGGTTAATTAAGTCCGTGAACATTACACGGAATTCTGTGAGATCAGGTTGGTGCAACAGTTTCAACGCCTCCCGATGCAGGACCAACAACATCTAGGTCCACCGACAGCCGCTTTGCAATACTTTTTATAATATGGATGTTTATGTTAATTTAATTCTGTTTGACTGTTGTATTTGCACTTTTTTCTAAACTGTATTTGTTGCTAATAAAAGTTGTTAATATTGTTGTGCATGTTATTGTTTCAGTATTAGTGTTTGGTATTCAGTTTCTGAACGGTTTAGGCACAAGCCAACAGTTTGGTGACACTGTCTGAGCCTTATGTCATAATGTTTTTATTATTCACGGTAATACCGTATACCGAGGTAAAATAGGGAGGAGGTTTGACGGTATCAAAATTTGGAAACCGCCCATGCCTACCGCACATGTATGGAAAAACATATTGGATCCATAGCCTCCTGAAAATAGTGACTTATGAATGTACAACAGCGCAAATTAATGGGGCCAAGCCTTCTACTATTGATGCAGGGTTTTTTCTTTTAACATACTCGATTATATAAAGGAATGACTTGTTTTTTTGTTTTTCCTCCCTCTCTCTCTCCTCTTTGACTGGAGTTTTAAAGTATTGATTATATGTCTGTTGTTTCGTTTTGTTTGTTTTGAATGGATGTTGTGATGATGTGTTTGAAAATAAATAAAGTTGATAACAAAAAAAAAATAGTAGTAACCTGCTCTGTCTCCTCTGTCAGTGTGTTTTCAGTTTTCTCTTTGCTCTGCGATGTATTTTTCACTGCGTGAGAACATGATTTGTAGTGTTGAGAGCAGCATTGTTTGTCAGGCATAGCAACAGTAACTAAGGTTGGGCGGGTTTTGCGATAGTCAATTGAAGCGCATACGCTATGAGCACAGTACCGTTTCTGCGCTTGTTAGACTCGCTGGCGCTGAGGTGACGTTTCAGTGTGTCTGAAACGTCTCCCATTTGATGCGGTCCTAAAGACGTTCTGCATCTAAATAAATGCGCTTCTTGTCAAGAGAAAAAGTGACAGAAACAGCAGTTGTGAGTGGGGTGGCCAACCCTAGCTCCACCCCTGTGTTAAAGGAACACTCCACTTTTTTTGGAAATAGGCTCATTCTCCAACTCCCCCAGAGTTAATAAGTTGAGTTTTACCGTTTTTGAATCCATTCAGCCGATCTCCGGGTCTGGCGATAGCACTTTTAGCATAGCTTAGCATAGATCATTGAATCCGATTAGACCAGTAGCATCGCGTTCAAAAATGACCAAAGAGTTTCGATATTTGTCCTATTTAAAACTTGACTCTTCTGTAGTTATATCGTGTACTAAGACCGGCGGAAAATGAAAAGTTGCGATTTTCTAGGCTGATATGATTAGGAACTATACTCTCATTCCGGCGTAATAATCAAGGAACTTTGCTGCCGTACCATGGCGCAGCAGGCGCAGTGATGCATGGCGCTGAAAGTAGTCCCCAGCTAGGTAACTAGTTATAATATAGCTGGGGACTACTTTCAGGCGCTGCGTAATATCACTGCGGATTCCAAAACGGTAAAACTCAACTTATTAACTCTGGGGGAGTTGGAGAATGAGCCTATTTCCAAAAAAAGTGGAGTGTTCCTTTAATTGTGTTAAATATTTTTAATGTGTTAAACTGAAAAAAAAAATAATTGCCTGCAATTAATGTGCTAATTTTGACAGCACTATTAAAATACAAGTAAATAGTAAGTAATAAAATAAGAACAAAGAAATAAATGACAAACAATAGCACAAACAAAAACAATAAGATACAAATTTAATTAACAGTACTTTACTTTTTTCAGGTAGGTCTAATTAATATTTAGGTACAGAATTACTACAGAAACTGAATGATCTATTCAACTGTAAAATAACACTGGATAGTCTTCACTGTATAAATAAACAGTAATGACAGTTACTCTTTAAGAGTCTCTTTAAGACCTCATGCATTGATCTAATATACTGTTTTACACGTGCATTTTGCTTCTCAATGGTTTACATTCACTTAATGGCACATACTGTATACCGACCATGTTTAATATAAACCAACTGTGTTTACGTGAACACTCGCCAAGATGGGCATTTTGACATAATTTGGTATGTATTTGGCCGTTTGCGCACAATAAGGCACATAACTCAATTCTGTAGTTGTGTGCTGTTTCAGAGGCAGCTTTATGTGGTCATGCTTTGGGTGTGGGCACACAGAAAACGGTCTATAAGAGAGTACTGTATTGAGTTCTTTCACTTTAAATTGGAATAACTCAAAAGCACATGCAAATGATACATTCCGTCATTTGTCAACACGTTATAAGTGCGGAACCTGCAGGAATGAGTAGAATTATGCGCAATATCTGCAATCCCGTGCCAAAATTCAAGTCCTGCTCTGTGTTCTCCACTAATTACCCAACTGTAAATGATGTGAGTGGCGTCACTATGATGTCACTGAGAAGCTGCAGCCATGGCAGGGATGATTTTTGGTGTGGCAGCCCACTACGGCAGAATGAATGTAGTGGAAACACTGCATTTACCTCTGTGAAATTTCATAGGTGAAGTCATCATTTCAATAGGAATCAGTGTGATCTGGAGTTTCATGAAGCTCACTGCACAGATTTATCTCGTGTTCAGGTTGGTCAAGCAGATTTTTAAAGCTTCTTGGTTTGAATGTGACTTCAATGCAAGTAGTGCTTCATACATAGCTACACTCAAAACGATAATTTTTTACTTGCGAAATTTTGCTTATCTTAAGATTAGCAAATTTTTTCCTCCTTCAGTAATCAGGACATACTTGGTAACTTGTTTTTGTAAGGGTGGCAAAATGTCTTGTCTGCTCTAATCTCACAACTTTTTGAAACTATATGTTGCAGGTTCTGACCCCGGAGGAGCTGGTGAAGGCTCAGCGTGCTGTGGCTTTTGGATGCATTAAATATGCAGACCTTTCACACAACCGCATCAATGATTACATTTTTTCCTTCGACAAGATGCTGGATGACAGGGGAAACACTGCAGCCTATCTTCTCTATGCCTTTACACGCATCAGGTAAACCCTCAAGGCAATAGATATCTTCATCCACATCAAATGAGCCCTGCTGGGTATTGATCTGCATCACTGATGTGGTGCTAATTTTTTGTCCTATTTATTTATTCCAAAATATAAAAGATTTTAGTTCATAATAAGATTTTAGTTTAAACCAAAATATCAGAACCAAAAATGAAAAGATACAAATATACAAAAAAATACTTACATCGTACATTATTTTGTGTTATGGACACACTTATGTAGGGCTGTTTATTGACACAAATTTCACAATTTGATTCACAATTTGTACAGTACGCATCAGTTTTTCTTGAGGAAAAAATTATTCTCAACTAAATTCAAGGAACCCTGTCACTGCTATAATATTAAAGGTTAAAATGAACAAACTATAAAATTCAATTGCTGTTTATTTTTAAAGAAGACCTGTTATGCCCCTTTTTACTATATGTAATATAAGGCCCCGTTTACACTTGTGCGTTTTCGTTTTAAAATGGCATTTTAAAATGAAAACGATCCTCGTCTACACTGGCGTTTTCACTGCATTTCAGAAATGATCTCCGTCTACACTACACAACCGAAAACGCATGTCACATAGATATGTATAGCTAGATTCCCTATTATTTAGATGGCGTATGTGTCTGTGTGCTTGGAGTGGTCGAATGGGGAATCTACCTGTACCTATCTATGCGTACAAAAATGAGCATAATGTTATTGTTTACATGGTCGTCAAGGATACGCAGAGAGAATGTGGGCAGCCACGCCATCGTTTTCAAAAGTCTCCGTTTTGGTCCGTTTACACTGAAACGCAACCATGGAGTTTTCAAACTAAAACGGGGTCTGCTGCGTTTTCAAAAGTGTCCGTTTTCGAGGGTTGAAAATGCCGTAGAAGTGTAAACGACAGGCGTAACCGTAGCAAATGTAATGCGTTTTAAAACAAAAACACTAGTGTAAACTAGGCCTAAGTCTCAGGTGTTCCCAGAATGTATCTCTGAATTTTTAACTCAAAATACCCCACAGATCATTTGTTATATCATTTTGAAAATGCCTATTTTGAGTAGAAGCACGCTGATTTTGTGCATGTCTTTTTAAATGCAAATGAGCTGCTGCTCCCCCGCCCCCTTTTTCAGAAAAGGGCTTTGCCTTTACAGCTCGTCTCTGATACTCTACTCTCAAAAATGTTTGATTTTAATTATCATGTCTATCACACTGAAATCATGGGTTTTAAAACATTAATTTGAACTGATATGTCTGATATGTGGTTTTTCTGAGCCAAAACAGGCACACAGACAGAGTTCTCTTTCATCTCTTAAACTGTCAGATACACAGTTTACATTTAAAAACACAAGTTACAAAAACAGTCGTTTATGTCTGTGAAGGTAAACAGCTGGGGAAAAAAAATACATGTTTATATTAGTTCTGTGTGGCAGCAGCGTAATATACAGTAAATAAATAAGTAAATCCACTGCTCCCTTGTCTTCTCTGAGGCTGGGACTTTAAACAGTGTTCTGTGCTCATCAGTGCATTTGCTTGAACTCTCGCCATGGCATTAGAACTGGTACACCATTGTCGTTTGCAAAAACACAATAGCAGTGCCGTGGGTGGAAATGTGCAGATTAAGGGGCGGTAATATTATAAGATCCTCTCTTCGTCATGGGGGGAGCGAAATTTGACGTGCCCAGTTTTTCACAAGCTTGCAGAGAAAGGCTTTCCAAAAAAAAAAAGTGTGTTTGTGACGGATAAACTTCTGTTGTCATCTTAGTGGATGTTCAGCAAAGTGCCCTTTTATTTTTACTCTTTATCACCTTGTGTTTGCTCTGATGACCTGATGTCTGGAGCTTGGGGTACCTCCGGTTTCATGCCTTTCACACATTTGGAAAGCTTTGTCTTATCTTTAATGGGCTGTTGGTAACAATTGGTAACAGAAAATCATATTTGGAAAAAGTAAAAGATTCAATGAAAGGAGAAGAGCCAAAAAAAAAAAAGAAAAAAAAAAATGGCAATGGCAGCAGTTGGTGGTGATTTCAGCATTTGGTTCTTCAAAATGCATTGAATTGAATCTGATTTCCTAATGCTCTGGCAGAATCGATTTTTAGACACTTAGTCATGGTGATTTAAAAAAAAAAAAATTCTTGTATAATGTTTTTCTTATTATGTGAGATTTTGCAGCAGTTAAATGTCCCTTCCTTCCTTTGTCCACTTAAAATTTTTGTTTCGCCATTTCCATTCATCTTATCCTGTGTTGAGCTCAATAATAGACCATTCAAAGGAATAGTTTGCTTTATAATTATGATGTCATCATTGTTCTTCTAAGCCCATTAATTTATTTGAAAACAAAAGAAGAAAATCTGAAGAAATTTTATCATACAGTGGAAACATACAGTGACCGATTAGCTGTCAAGATTCGTAACAAAAATATATAATATAAAATGATTCATAAAACTTAGGAGCTGTTTTCCATGTTTTTATGAAGCCATTTCGAAACAGCCATTTAAATTAATTAAATTAAATTATTCACTGAAAACCTTTTAATCCACCTTACCTCTGAAATTGCATTTGCGTATGGCAGTATAATTATCGTTGATGACTAAGTTAAAATATTTTTATTAACGGAAATAAAAAAATAGATCTACATCATTTATTTATTTATTGAGAAAAATGATCCAGTGTTACATATCTGTGAGCTGCAAAAGTATGTGAATCTTTGCTTTCAGTATCTGGTGTGACCCCCCTTTTGCTGCAGTAACTGAAGGTAAAGTTTCTTGTAAATGCTGATCAGTCCTGCACAATAACGTGTAGGAGTTTTAGCCCAGTCCTTAGTGTAGAACCACTTAAACTCTGTGATGTTGGTGGGTTTCCTCCCATGAACTGCTTGCTTAGGTCCTTCCACAACATTTTAATTGGATTAAGGTCTGGACTTTGACTCAGCCATTCCAAAACATTAACTTGTTCTTCTTTAACAATTCTTTCGTAGAATGACTTGTTTGCTTGGGATTGTTGTCTCTCTGCATGACCCACGTTCTCTTGAGACTCTGTTCTTAAACAGATGTCCTGACGTTTTCCTTTAAAAACCTTTTTCCTTTGTGCTGGTATAATTCAGAATTCATTGTTCCATCAATGATGACAGGCTGTCTTGGCCAAGATGCAGCAAAACAGGCCCAAGCCATGATACTACCACCACCATGTTTCAAAGATGGGATAAAATTCTTAAGCTGAAATGCAGCAAGCAATTTTCTTTTTGGAGAACAGTGGCTTTCTTCTTGCAACTCTGCCATGCACACCATGGTTGCTCAGTGTTCTCCTGATGGTAGGCTCATGAACATTAACATTAGCCGATGTGAGAAAGGCCTTTAGTTGCTTAGAACTTTTGCAACCTCACAGACTATTGCACGTTTTGCTTTGGAGTGATCTTTGTTGGTCGACCACATCTTGGGAAGGTAACAGTGGTCTTGAATTTCCTCCATTTGTACACAATCTGTCTGACTGTGGATTTGTGGAGTCCAAACTCTTTAGAGATGGTTTTGTAACCTTTTCTAGTCTGATGAGCAACATCAACTCTTTTTCCGAGGTCCTCAGTAATCTCCTTTGTTCGTGACATGATTCACTTCAACAAACATGATCAGACTTTGATAGATCCCTGTTCTTTGAATAAAAAAGGTCACGTACTGACATTTGATAGTCATTGCACTGACTGAAAACACCTCTGCACAGATGGACTCTGTTACCTTTAAATTAACTGCTAATCCAAGAGATTCACGTTTTGCCACTCACAGATATGTAATATTGGAACATTTTCCTGAATAAATAAATGACAAAGAAAATAGTTTTGTCTCATTTGTTTGATTGGGTTCTCTTTGTCTACTTTCAGGACTTATATGAAAATCTGATGATGTTTTGGGTCATATTTATGCAGAAATATAGAAAATTCTAAAGGGTTCACAAACTTTCAAGCAGCACTGTATATGCAAATTCATTCTCTGCCAGCAGGAGGAGCTTGTAGAGTGGAGAGATATCGGTTTCCCCGGTAACGGCTGTACACAGAGCAGTGCTCCGCTCACGAACGCTGCTTTATCAGGCATTACATGCAAGATGAAATGAAAATGACATCCAAAATTTTCTGAAGACAGTCGGTTTCCTTCAGAAATACAGTGATCTAAAAAGACCCGCACCGGGTTTCGATTTTGAAACGTGCAGTGCTCATGTTTATTCAACAAAGTCAAAGCCTCTTGAAAAATCTATTTTTGGCGGTCAGTTTTGATATTGTGGCGGGCCGCCACAAATAAATCAATGTATGCACACCTATTCTTCTTCCATTTCTCTCCAGGTCTATAGCTAGACTGGCTAACATCCAGGAGGCCACCTTGCGCACAGCAGCTGAGACCACAGAGGTCCTACTGGACCATGAGAAAGAGTGGAAACTGGGTAAGTGCATCCTGCGCTTCCCTGAGATTCTGCAAAAGATCACAGATGACCTGTTGCTTCACACATTGTGTGACTACCTCTACGAGCTGGCCACCACCTTCACAGAGTTCTACGACAGCTGCTACTGTGTGGAGAAGGACCGGCAGACAGGTGGGTCCCTCTAATGAAGAAAGAAAAATATGCTCAGTACCCAAAATTTTAATGGCTATGAGGTCAAATAAATAACATGGATAATGTTTAACATGGATAATGGATAAATAAGAGACCTGCCAACCTGTAAGCATTTTGACCTCAAAGTAAGCTGGTACGATTTGTCACTCTAAACTGCGCAAAAACCTGATGACGGCTCTGTCCACGCGCAGTATTCAAAACAAGCAACAGAAAAAGATGAGTTCAAAAGAACATTATAACATGCTTTTACTCCACAACATCAGACAAATGTTTAAAATAATTTCCTTCCTGATCTGATGTGCCTTATCACAGAATGAGGCAGAAATATATTCTATACTGTAATAAAGGCTATGTTGATTAACAGTGGATTATAAATATACTTAATTTTTTAAATACCCGAGGTGATTTTAAGAACACAGATGAACATTGTCGCAGCAGGAGTGTTTATTATCTTAATGTTCTTTTTGATTTTGATTCTTTTCATTCAAAGCGTTTCTGTCTTCTTTCATTCAGTTACACGATAGCTGGATGCTTTTGTCCATAGTAAGCCCAGCTCACACTGTGCAATTTTGGCCACGATTTGGTCATCTGAGACAAATTTTGAAAATCTTAAAAGATTCCTATAATCCTAGGCTAAAATCTGTGGTCTTGGTTTGGTTTTTCAAAATCTGTGATCGCTAGTTTGACATGTTCACAAACAGCTAATTAATGATTGGTGCGATCAAATGTGACCTCAGATGAAATTCTGGCAGTGTCAGAAGATTTGCCACACTGTCCTGCAGTGTGACTTCTCCTACGATGAACATCAAACTGTCTTCGTTTTTTCAAGGCAAACCATGATCAGAATTAATGCTAGAGATTTCTTCTAACCGCCATAAACTCCGGCGCTCCCGGCCGCCGCTCAAGGAATTCATATGATATATTGCCTTTGCTATATGAACACCGGTTGCACAGCTGTTTTCATGTGGGTGTGTACTGCTGCTAACACTATTCTTCTTAAATATGCTATTAATAGCGGCCTGCAATTGCTGCCATTCAGAAGCTTTTCATGATAGCCAACATTTCAGCCCCACAGCTTGTAGTCACTGAACGTTGTATGGGTTGATAATGTGAAACTCTGGACAAGTTTTCTTGCACGTACTTGTTTTTAATGCGTTTTGGCTGTTGTACAGTCTGACATTAATGACAACTGAGATCCCACAGTGTGACATGATCATCATGTTCGTACAGTCTGACAAGCAGCAATCATAAAGGACTATTAAACATTGCACAGTGTGTGCCTGGCTTTAGGGATTTCCTGGAGGTCTGAGTTCTATTTCTTCTGTAATTCATATGCAGTGTTGGATAACGCAATAATGGATAACGGATAATATCCTGGAAAATTACTATATAATACCTTTTCCATTTTTCTTAGTGTAATAACTGATCAACAATCGTAGGTACAAGCTACTAACAAGGTGTATCATAAATGAACAATGATTCAATTATTATTATGATTATTAAATTTAACAATTGCAAACAGCAGCTCACTTAATGTTAAAAGATGTGTGTACTGCTAAGCATCTTTAATTTCCTCTTTTTATGTAATTTAGATGGAAAATGCATGCCTTTTTATTGTCAAAAAGTTGCTAAAAGTTATCAAATAAATATAAAAAAATAGCAAAACTTGTTGCTAGGTACTTTTAGAAGAAAAAGTTGCTAGGGCAGTCTGAAAAATTGCTAAATTTAGCAACAAAATTGCTAAGTTGGCAACACTGTTCATATGTGGATTTTCTGCATGAGGGCAGTATGAATGAAACAGACATTACATGTGTTCATACTAGGATGGCTCAATACCATAATTTTGGCTTCGGTGCGATACCAGAATGTAATACCTTGGTATAGATACTAAATCGATACCATAGGTAACAAATAACCAGCCTCAAAAGATAAGTGAATTGAAAACAATTTTATTAAAATAATAATAATAATAAAAACAGATTCATATCTTAATACTTAGTATTAAACTGTAACAAAAAAACCTACAGGGAACATAGGTTACATTTTGATGTTGGAGAAAAAAATATATATATATATAACTGAAGTAATACAATGAAAATATATTCAAATCTTCTTATCTTTTCAGTGCAAACACATAATGCAAGCAAAATGTCTCAAAATGTAACCAAAAACCTACCGGCAACATGGGTTACATTTTGACTGAGTTTGAAGAAAAAAATTAAATACAACTGAACTAAGCAATTAATGCAACAAATGTTGCTTTATTGTAAAGTGTTATTCTAACAGTAAAAGTAATATTCAAATCACGTTATTACTCTCTCTCAGATTGTTTTCAGATTTCAGCCTCAGATAGCCAAAGAAAAAGCATTAAATATAAATCTTGCTCTCTCGGCTGCTTCATATTAGCGGTCGGCAGCGTGGCAGAAACATTCCCTTTGTTATTGATACTAACATTAATAAAGCAAACTTGCTTGATTCAAATTCCATTAATATTCGATTGAATGAAATGCAAGTGCATATATTACGTGACCAAAACTTCACTGGTTCTAGCATGTCACACATGCACATTTGAGCTTTCCTTGTGTAGAATATTTGCATTAATCTTGAATTAATGCAATACATAGAATTATGCTTATTTGTAAGAAGAAACAATTCTACTATTATCTCTATTATTAGTCTTGACGGTGTGAAACAACTGTGGGTTAAGGATTGCAATGAGCCGTAAACTGAGTGAACTATTTAAAGATTGAAAAACCCATATATGGAAAAGACTTTGTTCAGGAGCTAGAAATACATGCATGACAAACTATTGATCACCTTCAAGGATACATACAGTGGGTATGGAAAGTATTCAGACCCCCTTAAATTTTTCACTCTTTGTTATATTGCAGCCATTTGCTAAAATCATTTAAGTTCATTTTTTTCCCCTCATTAAATGTACACACAGCACCCCATATTGACAGAAAAACACAGAATTGTTGACATTTTTGCAGATTTATTAAAAAAGAAAAACTGAAATATCACATGGTCCTAAGTATTTAGACCCTTTGCTCAGTATTTAGTAGAAGCACCCTTTTGATCTAATACAGCCATGAGTCTTTTTGGGAAAGATGCAACAAGTTTTTCACACCTGGATTCGGGGATCCTCTGCCATTCCTCCTTGCAGATCCTCTCCAGTTCTGTCAGGTTGGATGGTAAACGTTGGTGGACAGCCATTTTTAGGTCTCTCCAGAGATGCTCAATTGGGTTTAAGTCAGGGCTCTGGCTGGGCTATTCAAGAACAGTCACGGAGTTGTTGTGAAGCCACTCCTTCATTATTTTAGCTGTGTGCTTAGAGTCATTGTCTTGTTGGAAGGTAAACCTTCGGCCCAGTCTGAGGTCCTGAGCACTCTGGAGAAGGTTTTCGTCCAGGATATCCCTGTACTTGGCCGCATTCATCTTTCCCTCGATTGCAACCAGTCGTCCTGTCCCTGCAGCTGAAAAACACCCGCACAGCATGATGCTGCCACCACCATGCTTCACTGTTGGGACTGTATTGGACAGGTGATGAGCAGTGCCTGGTTTTCTCCACACATACCGCTTAGAATTAAAGCCAAAAAGTTCTATCTTGGTCTCATCAGACCAGAGAATCTTATTTCTCACCATCTTAAACTCCATGCAGGCTTTCATGTGTCTTGCACTGAGGAGAGGCTTCCGTTGGGCCACTCTGCCATAAAGCCCCGACTGGTGGAGGGCTGCAGTGATGGTTGACTTTCTACAACTTTCTCCCATCTCCCGACTGCATCTCTGGAGCTCAGCCACAGTGATCTTTGGGTTCTTCTTTACCTCTCTCACCAAGGCTCTTCTCCCCCGATAGCTCAGTTTGGCCGGACGGCCAGCTCGAGGAAGGGTTCTGGTCGTCCCAAACGTCTTCCATTTAAGGATTATGGAGGCCACTGTGCTCTTAGGAACCTTAAGTGCAGCAGAAATTTTTTTGTAACCTTGGCCAGATCTGTGCCTTGCCACAATTCTGTCTCTGAGCTCTTCAGGCAGTTCCTTTGACCTCATGATTCTCATTTGCTCTGACATGCACTGTGAGCTGTAAGGTCTTATATAGACAGGTGTGTGGCTTTCCTAATCAAGTCCAATCAGTATAATCAAACACAGCTGGACTCAAATGAAGGTGTAGAACCATCTCAAGGATGATCAGAAGAAATGGACAGCACCTGAGTTAAATATGAGTGTCACAGCAAAGGGTCTGAATACTTAGGACCATGTGATATTTCAGTTTTTCTTTTTTAATAAATCTGCAAAAATGTCAACAATTCTGTGTTTTTCTGTCAATATGGGGTGCTGTGTGTACATTGAGGAAAAAAATGAACTTAAATGATTTTAGCAAATGGCTGCAATATAACAAAGAGTGAAAAATTTAAGGGGTTTGAATACTTTCCGTACCCACTGTATATGGTAAAAGATACCTGTCCCAAAATACAACGGAGCATATATGGAATACTGTGGAACAGCAGGTATACCAGTGTTAAACAGACATTCTGGAGTTACCTTTGCAAACCGTAACTCAACTTTGTTGTATGGTCAATAAAGTCTACTGGCTTCAAAACCTCTCTAGCAATTTATTTTGAACATGGAAAATTCTACAACAGTTGTTACTGTAAAACATCTTATGTAGGCCTATGTGCGTTGATCAGTTGTAAATAAAAGTAAAAATTAAATTGAATTTATGAATGACGCACTCACCTGTCGATCTCTTAATTCTCTGAAAAGATCAGGATGAGCAAGCGACGAATACTTAAAAAGGTTTGATGTGTTGCCTCCTTTGGCAACACATGATTTATAGCAACACTTGCATTCAGGTGCAGTAAGGTCAGTTTGTTCACCTTTGTCATCTGTTTTGTATGCAAAGTAATGCCATATTTCACTTCTACTGTTCTCTTTATTTATTAATTTCGCTTGCGTTGATAGAGTTTCATCTGTTTGATCCATCGCGTTCTGTTTTCACGTTTACCGGTTGCACAGCAATTTGGGAAGCACTGCCACCTACTGGTGCACTTCGCAACAGCAGTGTATGAAATACCGAATTGAGCAAAATTATGATATCGTACCATTTGAAATATAATATATACCGGTATACCGCGCATCCCCAGTTCGTACCACAAAATAATGGCCATTCCATAAAAATAATACTTCTCTCAAAAGAAATTTGAAGTAGACATATAATAATCCATGTTTTTCTATCTGTATTGTTGCATCCCTACTGTTTACTCTTGTAATCCCCTTGCAATTAAATCTTGCAATCCCCTCCAACCAACTCACTCCCTACCCCGGCCACACTGATGGTACTCAAAAAAAATTGCCCAAGGTTGGCAGATCTGAAATAAATTTAAGTTGTTGTGGTTTTTGCTCTTTAGCAGATGTGTCAGGGGTGTAATCGGTCCAGAAATGCATTTAGTTTCAAGTCACAAGTCAGTATAAACTTTTAATGTAATGAAAGATGCTAAATAGAAGAGCTGTAATTTAGATGTAATTTAAGAACACTGTTTTTCACAGTTGTGTGCAATACGTTTTAACGAACAACAAATGATTCATTTGAACGGGGAGATCTATACTAGGAGATCCCCCCCTCCATTGTAATGTCCTCATTAAAAACTAGTTACTTAGACACTGATAAAGCTACTGTCTCTTGAATTGTACAGCTTCTTTAGTCTTATGTACTGGAGAGTTTGAAAAAGGCTTTGCTTATGGGACTTTTAGGTTTTCTTTTATGATTCTTTAGTTTTAAGCACAGTGATTTAAAAGTTCATGGTTTTAAAGGTAAACAATTTCAACAGCAACAAATGCAAAAATAATGACCATTTTCAAACAAGTTTCCTAAACTGTGTTTAATGGGTTATTTATGCATCTCACATTAAACTAGGAAAAATAATATTTTAAGATAAAACATTCACTTAAATAAATGACCTTTAATGACCAAGACAAGAATGTCCTGGATTTTATTGAAATGATTCTGCTGCTTTGCAGATGGGCTGCTTAACTAATGCTCTGCATTGTCCTTCTCAGGGGAAGTGGTCAAAGTCAACATGTGGCGGATGCTCCTCTGTGAAGCCACTGCTGCAGTGATGGTCAAAGGTTTTGATATTCTGGGTATCAGTCCAGTTGAGAGGATGTGAACTGGTCAATGCCTTCTTCCTACGAACACGAGTCCTTTTTGGTGTCTTGAGAGATTCTTATACCAAATAAAATTCATATAACTGTCCATAACAAAAGCTTCGACTTACGGGTCATTTTTCCTCATGTAAATGTCAGGGCCATCTGGATCCTGAAAACAACCAAAAAGTCTCTTCATCCCTTCTATATAATAAGTCTTATCTTATTATAGTCAAAAAGAATTAGCTCACTTAATTTTTGTTTACCTAAAGCTTTTTTTACAAAAACCTTCCTAATTTAGGTTTTGAACTTCCACAATATGCATAAAATATTGTTCTCCTTTTAATTGTAATGCAATAAATGAATTTCTTAATGTGATTCTATTCACTGGTTTATTTCTATATCTACTTTCCATTCTTGCTAGAGGCTTTAGGAGCATTATTCAGTTTGAGAGAATAAGTTAATTAATTTAGGAGTTCAGTGTTTGTTTTGCTCTTGCCATCAGGATTAAATTAATTGGGGTTGATAAATGCAGCGTCTACGCCTGATAATCTGTCTGAAGATCAAGTGGAATGATTTAATTCACTCATGGGGTCAGTAGTTATTTACTCACTGGATGCCCTACAAATTAGGATTTTCTCAATAATTTCTAGTCTGAGATCACATGTAAAGATACAAACATTTATTTTTACACATTTCCACATGGGCCCCATGTGGGTTTTTGATGGGCTGTCACTTGGGCCCCGCATGGGCAACCCAAATGGGACCCATACAATTTTGTCCATCGGCTCCACTTAGGCCCCATGTGTATTAGCCCATAGGGGCACATGATGGGTCCATAGTGGGCTCCAAGTGGGGCCCATGTAGATTTTCATTATATGGGCCCACATGGGTTCTATTAATTGGGGCCAAGATGGGCCACATACAGAACCCTTATGGGGTGACCACGCTGAATCCACAAAAAGCCCATATATGGGGTTTTTGTGGGACCACAGTGGGTCAGAACTGAGCCCCATTTATATTTATTAATTCCTCTGGATAAAATTAATGTGCTAATATGCAATAAAACTCTAATTTACAATGTTTTTTGACCTAATATCAGTTGATTTTACGTGGTGCTCAATACATTTTAAATTACATGTTAAAATATTTCGGTAACACTTTAGAATAATGGTCCGTTGTTAACAAGTAACTATGCAGGAAGTAATAGGTAGTACTACATTAACACTTAACTTAATACTATTAACTAATAGAGAAGTAAGATTAACTAAGCAGTAAGTAGTAGCAAATTTAGGAGAAAGGTAGTTCCTTATTAGATATGTGATAATTATTAAATAAAAATCTCCTCATTGAGAACTACTTGTGAACTATGACCAATTAATAAAGAATAACCAATTAATTCCTAATCACAACAGTAACGTCTTAAAAGTGAACAATTGGTTATTTGTGGAAACTAATTCATGAATATGATATCCCCCAAATAATTTGGCTACAGTTTGAAATTGTGACTTCTACTCTTACCAAAGGATGGATGTTCTCCGTTTATTTCAATCAAAAACAGAATAATAATAAAAATAATTAAAAAATTTTAATAATTAGGAAGTGATTGAATTAGTTAACAATTATGAGCTCTAGTTTGTGTCAGTTCAGTATGCCTCCGACTCAAAAAGACCTACCTTTAGTGACAGTAGGCTGGGGAGGACTTTTCTTGAATATAAATAATGATGTTCTCTTGATAAAAGCAATTTACATCCTTAATGAAGGCATCGACTGCATTTATATTGTGTTAAGCACAAAACAGCATATTCCAGATTACAGTGCCTGCTAAAATATCACTAGTGCATCACACAAATGTATGAATGTACACTATGTGTCAGATTTAAACATTTTGGTTTCACTTTATTTTGATGGTCCCTTTAACACATTCTATTGACTATAAGTAATGTTGCACCTACATTTCTACTGACTCTCATTAGAGTGTTAGTAGTGTATTAGTTGACTAGTAGGGTTAGGGTTAGATTAAGTTGACACATTCTTGCAAAGTTATTATCTGTTGGGAGACCAACACAATAAGGAGTTGGTAGATATGCAGACAGTCTACTAATACTCTTATGAGAGTTTGTTATCATGTAGTTGCAACATTACTTAGTGTCAGCATAATGTTCAAAAGGGACCATCAAAATAAAGTGTTAAATAACTTATTAAATTACTTAGTAATTACTGAGTGGTTAAGGTGTTTTCACTTTAAAATAATGGTCCAGATCACTAGTAGTTCCTGCAGGCTGACAAGGTAACGTTTGAGAGGGGCTAATGTATTTTCACTTTAAAGCTAAGGTGCTACTAAGGAACTACTAGTGATCTGGACCATTATTTTAAAGTGAAAACACGTTAACCCCTCAGTAATTACTCACACATAAATTAATAAGTTATGTAATGTTTTATATCTGACACCTGAGTCATACATTTGTGTGAAGCACTAGTGATATTTTACCAGTAGATCATGTGGAGTGGGATACATATTGAAATGACATAAAACAGAGTTCATAATTGTGAACTAATTCAATCATGAGCTTGTCAGCATCACTTCCTAATTATTAAAAATTTTAAGTGAATTATCGTTTTTATTATTATTCTGTTTTTGATTGAAATAAACGGAGAACATCCATCCTTTGGTAAGAGTAGAAGTCATAATTTCAAACTGTAGCCGACTTATTTGGGGGATATCATATTCATAAATTAGTTTCCACAAAGAACCCAATTGCTCACTTTTAAGACGTTACTGTTGTGATTAGTAATTAATTGGTTATTCTTTATTAATTGGTCATAGTTCGCAAGTAGTTCTCAGTGATGAGATTTTTATTTAATAATTATCACATATCTAATAAGGAACTACCTTTGTCCTAAAATTGTTACTTACTGCTTAGTTAATCTTACTTCTCTATTAGTTAATAGTATTAAGTTGAGTGTTAATGTAGTACTACCTATTACTTCCTGCATAGTTACTTGTTAACAACGGACCATTATTCTAAAGTGTTACCATTTCAACTGTTAAGAAAATGACTTCAACTCAGAATCTCTAAAAAAAAAAACATTTTTTTATTGGGTAAAACAGGATAAAAACTGGATAAAAGTACTTGAGCAGAACAGGATGAAATGGGCCTGTGCAGACTTCTCAGCTTCATACCTAAAAAGACAGTAAAGAAAGAAAAACAGAAAAGGCAATTATTTTTAAAATACTACTGAAACATTCACAAAAGTATTAAAAAGCATGCATGGTTATAATTAAGCCGTGCCAGTACTTCATATTTCTGCCTAAGTGACAAAACTGTCACTTAAAGGGATAGTTATGCTACTAAAGGTAATATGAACAAGTTAAAAGTGACGCTGTTCAGTTTAGAAATGTAATTATGTTCTAGGAGCTATTTTTGTTGCAAGACAGCCTACACAGCAACGCAGTTTGATTTCAAAAGAGTGTATAACCGTAAAATGTTTATTGTCAAATTAACAGTAACTTACTGGCAACAATTATCCAGTAGTTGCAGTATTTCATACCACAGTAAAATTACTGTGAAACTAAGTACAGTAGCTTTAAGTGTACTATTATTTTTTATTTTTTGTTATATATTCAATGACACAAGTTATTGCTTCACACCAACAGCTTTATTCACAAATCATCTTTTATATTTCACAGCTGAACTTCAATAACACAGAATTGCCAGCATATTAACCAGATTTCATCAGTGAACATACATATAGCCTACAAGTAAAATCACAGATAACACATTGTGCCAGTGGAAAATAAATGGTGTAAATATAAAAATAAAAGTTTGAAGACTTAATGTACTTAATTATTAAGACTATACAACAATAATCAGAGAACACATATCATCTCAAAACATTTAAAATGGTCTTCTTTATGGCAACGACTCTTCCCGCCTGCCTCACGATGGTCCAGCTGGTCAGCCAGCACCACTGCGGGAGAGAAATGCTAGTTAGCATGGCTTAATTGATAAAACAAATGAGACCACTGCAAGTGTTTTAAAGTTCACCTACTTACCTATTTAACGCACTCGTACAACTTGTCGTCTTCACGAGTCTCCCCATTGGGCTGCTAGTGCCGCTGCGGGAGGAAAATACTAGTTTACTAGGAAAGTGAGAAAATAAAATTACAATAATACGTCCATGATGCTGAAGAAAACTGTATACATGTATTTTAACGTATACCTACAAATTTAACATGCTCTTAGGACTTCACGACGAGTCTCCCCCTGGTCTGACAGCCATGCTGTGGGAGGAAAAGGCCAGTTAGCACAGCTTGACTCAGAAACTGAGCCTTTGCTCACATATTCTTATAAAAATTAATATAGCTTTATATCTTGCAAACATCATCAAAATAAAACGTATAAAGAGATAAAAAAGTTGAAAATTAAAGTTAACTTACCACACTCTTGTGAGCTTTCATCTTCACAATAAATCCATCATGGTGCCATGCCATCGCATGGGGAGATGTTTGGTAACACCTAAAACCTAATAACGCCTACAATGCAACTCATTCCACTCTCTTGTGTTGTCTGAAAACAAGTATCAACAATTTGTTCATACTTTTCTACATGTTAGGTGTGGATAAATTTATGTATCATTCAAGCAACAATGCTTATTACTGTAATAGCTTAATAAGTTTTGCTATATGTATGATAATAAGAACTTTGTCTTGCTCTTATGAATGTTTTAGCATGATTTTTGTAAAAGGTTAACTATCAAACAATGCATAGCAATCTTCATGACCAGTGTTTGCATATTTCATTCTGTAACCTATTAGTTTTATTCTCCCCACAAAGACGCTTATAATAGCTGGATCTGGCAAGCGGAGGCTGCGCCAGTGCCCTCACTATCAACTCTCTCTCAAGCCCCGTTCAGAGACCAAATAGCTGTCTGACTTACACATCCGACATGTTTGCGAACAAAGATAGCATTTTTAATCTATTATGAAGCAGACGTGCCTGTATGCACTCACTTTAAAAGCTTTTTATTGAAGTGGAAACGTTATATGGGCGATTGCGTTACACACAGAAACATTCGAGCATAAACTTGTTTTCAGCTTCTGCCCCGTGATTGTATTGTAATGTACTGAAAGTTTGCTGGTTAACTGCCAACATTTTAATTTTTATATAACTGTTTAGCTACGATAGATCAATCGTGACAGTCTTCGTAAGTTTCATTAGTGTCGACTCTGCCATTACTGAATTTTCAAATGTTTTAAAAAATATCCAATTATATAAAAGCAGCAGTAATTTGGCTAATATAAAATGAAATCTAAATATGTTACCTTGATAAGAGAGTTTATCCACTGACACGGAGGTGCCCGACCGTGTTCAAGTGGCGAGTAGCAAACGGTTGCTCTTGGTTTTTTTTTTTTTTTTTTCAAATGAGAAGGGGCGGGAAGACACGCACGCCAATCATCGCATGACGCATTGACTGCATAAAACAAGTGCTTTTAGATTATAAGGAGGAAAAAAAAACCTTTGAGATACTTATACTTATATTGAGACTACACTCTTTTGCTTCAGTCTGTTGTGCTGCTCCCTTTTGTCTAAAGTGATAATATATAACTTAATTATTTCTGGTGTTATCTTTCAAACTAATCTAACTAATTTGATCGTCCGCTTTTAAAACCGCAAGTGCAGCTTGTTAGCCTGTTAGCTTGTCACTGGCGGTTCCATTTACATTTCTATTTGCGCCTATTATTATATTCTTTTTTTTCCTCGCTCCGTTTTTCACGAGCTCATCAAACAACAGTGGTAAGTGGTAAGTTAAGTTGGTATCATTCATTAATCACGGTGAGTAATGGCTTCTTCTCCTGCTATTGTTGTTTGCACTGTTTGCCACATGTATAGTTTATCTGTCTCTGTCAGCAGTGAGGGATTCACATGTGATAAATGTAGAGAAATAGTTAGGCTGACAGAGAAGGTTTTAGAACTAGAGACACGCATCCAAACTTTAGTTGAGGATAGTAAGAATGTGAGGGCTGTAGATACTGCTTTGGATGCGACTAGCTCAGGGAGTCCTGTACATTGTTCTGTTTCGGTTGAGCACGTGCAGCAGGGCAACTGGGTGACTATGAGGCGGCGTAGTCGCGGGTCAAAACACCACTCTTCCGTTCCGATCAAAACAACAAACAGGTTCTCCCCACTCAGTGAAGCACCCACTGAGAAACCTGATGAAAGTGCTCTATTTTCACGTTCCGTACAATAGAATCGCCAATAACTAGAGACACCAGCCACTATAGTCCATTGTTTACCAGGAGCCAGAGCGCCTGACATCTTGGCAAATTTAAAAGTGCTGACTAATGCTAAACGTGAATTCAGTAAGATTGTTATCCACGTCGGCGCTAATGATGTTCGACTTCGCCAGTCGGAGATCACTAAAAATAATGTTAAAGAGGTGTGTGAACTTGCAAGTACGATGTCAGACACTGTAATATGCTCTGGTCCGCTCCCTGCTTACCGTGGCGATGAGATTCATAGCAGACTGTCGTCACTTAATGGCTGGATGTCGAAGTGGTGCCCGCAAAATAACATAGGCTTTATAGACAATTGGAAGAATTTTTGGGGCATACCTGACCTGTTGAAAAGAGATGGTGTTCATCCCTCCTGGGGTGGTGCCGCTCTTCTCTCTAGAAATATGGCACATAGTCTTAGAATTCGTATCTGACTAACTAGGGCCCAGGTCAGGAAGCAGACAGACTGGCCAAACCGATCGTCTGCTAGCCGCCTCACGTCACAGAAGTCAGTTAACTCTTAGCACATAGAAACTTTTTCACCTAGATATCACACTATAGAGACTGTGTCTGTTCCCCGAACTAGAAAATACAGAAAACATCCAAACCAAAGTAATAGTAACAATTTAATTGATGTTCAACAAATAAAAAAACGATATAATACAGATAAACACATGATAAAGCTTGGCTTATTGAATATTAGATCCCTTTCTTCAAAAGCACTTTTTGTAAATTATATGTTCACTGACCATAAACTAGATGTGCTTTGTTTGACAGAAACCTGGCTAAAACCAGATGATTACATTACTTTAAACGAGTCTACACCCCAAGATTGCAGTTACAAAAATGAACCGCGTCCAAAAGGTAAAGGGGGAGGTGTTGGTACAATTTATAACAATATTTTCAGTATCTCTCAGAGGTCGGGTTTCAAGTATAATTCGTTCGAAGTAATGGTGCTTTATATAACGTTATCCAAAGAAACAAGTATTAATGATAAATCCCCTGTGATGTTTGTACTGGCTACTGTATACAGGCCACCAGGGCACCATACAGACTTTATTAAAGAATTTTCTGATCTTCTTTCGGAGTTAGTGCTGACTGCAGATAAAGTCCTAATCGTTGGTGATTTTAATATCCATGTTGATAATGAAAAAGATTCGTTGGGATCAGCATTTATAGACATTCTAAACTCTATTGGTGTTAAACAACATGTGTCAGGACCTACTCATTGTCGAAATCATACTCTAGATTTAATACTGTCACATGGAATTGATGTCAGTGGCATTGAAATTTGGCAGCAGAGCGATGATATCTCAGATCATTATCTAGTCTCCTGTATATTCCATATAGCTAAAGCTGTAAAGCCAACTCCTTGTTACAAATATGGTAGAACCATTACCTCTACCACAAAAGACTGCTTTATAAATAATCTTCCTGACTTATCTCAGTTCCTCAGCATATCCAATAGCTCAGAACAACTTGATGATTTAACTGAAACTGTGGACTCTCTCTTTTCTAGCAGTTTAGATGCGGTTGCTCCTTTACGCTTAAGCAATATTAAGGATAAGAATACAACACCGTGGTATAATGAGTACACTCGCGCCCTAAAGAGAGCAGCCCGGAAAATGGAGCGCAGCTGGAGGAAAACTAAATTAGAGGTATTTCGTTTAGCTTGGCGGGAAAGTACCCTATCCTACAGAAAAGCATTAAAAACTGCTAGATCTGATTACTTTTCGTCTCTTCTAGAAGAAAACAAACATAACCCTCGGTATTTATTCAATACAGTGACTGAATTAACGAAAAATAAAGCATCAACAGGTGTTGGCATTTCCCAAGAGCATAGCAGTAATGACTTCACAACTACTTCACTTCCAAGATCGATACTATCAGAGATAAAATTGTATCCTTGCAGCCGTCAGCTACAGTATCGCATCAGATAGTACACTATAGATCCTCTGAGGAACAATTCAATTCATTCTCTACTGTAGGAGAACATACATACATGTATGTTAGACCCTATCCCATCTAAACTACTAAAAGAGCTGCTTCCAGAAGTCATAGATCCTCTTTTGGCTATTATTAATTCATCATTGTCATTAGGATATGTCCCCAAAACCTTCAAATTGGCTGTTATTAAGCCTCTCATTAAAAAAACACAACCTGACCCCAAAGATCTAGTTAATTACAGACCGATCTCAAATCTCCCTTTTCTGTCAAAGATACTAGAAAAGGTAGTATCCTCACAATTATATTCCTTCCTAGAGAAAAATGATATCTGTGAGGAATTCCAGTCAGGATTTAGATCGTATCATAGTACTGAGACTGCTCTCATTAGAGTTACAAATGACCTGCTTCTATCATCTGATCGTGGTTGTATCTCTTTATTAGTTCTACTGGATCTTAGCGCCATGCTCAACACTATCGACCACAACATTCTTTTGAATAGACTACAAAACTTTGTTGGCATTAGTGGAAGTGCCTTAGCATGGTTCAAATCGTACTTATCTGACCGCCATCAGTTCGTAGCAGTGAATGAAGAGGTATCATATCGATCACAAGTGTAGTATGGAGTACCTCAAGGCTCAGTACTAGGGCCGTTACTTTTCACGCTTTACATGTTACCAGCAATCTTTCATTTGAAAGCCATGTTTCTAGCATCTGTAAAACTGCATTTTTTCATCTCAAAAACATATCTAAATTGCGACCTATGCTCTCAACGTCAAATGCAGAAATGTTAATTCATGCATTTATGACCTCAAGGTTAGACTATTGTAATGCTTTATTGGGTGGTTGTTCTGCACGCTTGATCAACAAACTACAGTTGGTCCAAAATGCAGCAGCTAGAGTCCTTACTAGAACCAGGAAATACGACCATATTAGCCCGGTTCTGTCAACACTGCACTGGCTCCCTATCAAACATCGGATAAAATCTTGTTAATTACTTATAAAGCCCTGAATGGTTTAGCTCCTCAGTACTTGAGCGAGCTCTTATCACACTATAGTCCTCCACGTCCACTGCGTTCTCAAAACTCTGGCCGTTTGATAATACCTAGAATATCAAAATCAAATGCGGGCGGCAGATCCTATTCCTATTTAGCACCCAAAATCTGGAACAATCTACCTAACACTGTTCGGGAGGCAGACACACTCTGTCAGTTTAAATCTAGATTAAAGACCCATCTCTTTAGCCTGGCTTACACCTAACACACTAATACGCTTCTATTATTCAAATCCGTTAAAGTATTGTTAGGCTGCATTAATTAGATCAACCGGAACCGGGAACACTCCTCATAACACACGATGTACTCGTTACATCGTAAGTAGAATGGCATCTACGCTAATATTTGTCTGTTTTTTTCCTATTCTGTTTCTCAGTCCGTATCCGATCAGATGGTGGATCAGCACCAAGAGATGATGTCTACAGCCCTGATCGTCAGCGGAGACCAGGACACCCAGATGAGCCCCAGAGACATAGCCCCAGTGAAGACCTCGATTAAAATACAATAAAAATAAAAATAAAACTAAATAACTAAAATATAATAAAATACCTAACTACATAATACTACTATTGTTAGAAATTGCAACAAAATTAAAAATAGAAATAGAAACTTTTGAACTGCGGGTTTCGTCTGGCCAGAGGAGAACTGGCCCCCCGACTGAGCCTGGTTTCTCCCAAGGTTTTTTTCTCCATTCTGTCACAGAGGGAGTTTTGGTTCCTTGCCACTGTCGCCTCTGGCTTGCTCAGTTGGGGACACTTAATTTCTAGCGATTATCGCCGATTTGATTGCACAGATACTATTTAAACTAAACTGAGCTAGACAATGACATCTCTGAATTCAATAATGAAATGCCTTTAACTAAAAATTTAGTGTTTAATCTTATCATTATACATTACTGATCACAAATAAACAATAATGGGCAACCTAACTGGGGCCCACAACTTTATCCAAGCTGGGGCCCACATTCAGCACATCAATGTGCCTACTCTGAGCCCATGCCCAGTTTGATGCCCATATAGCCCAGATAAATCCCATGTGGGGCCCACATGGACATGTTGGCTGGGATGCAACCAATCAACCTTTCGGATTTCTTTTGTTTGACTTTAAAGGGCATATTCCAGGTTAGAGACTCCTGTGAGTCGATGTATAGAAAAATAATGTAGGAACTAGATTATCTTTAAAATATACTTTAAAATACACTATTAAGGCTTCTAGAGTCGTTTTTGTGAGAATTTTACTTCCGCATCTGAAAACCGCCAAAACCGGAAGTGACGTAACGAGAGGGAGAGCGGTCCATGTTAACCATAGGAAAACAATGGATCGCAATGACAGTTTGGACGCTGAGGAAATTTTAAATGTTTATTTACACTTATGTGACGGACCACAGAAAATTATGAGCCTGTTATGCAGCCAAGAGAGCAGGGACAGGTCAGGATTAGACAGAACAACAGTCAGAGGAGACAGATTGAGTTGATGTGTGAGGAGAACAGCAGGTGTCTTGGTGAGACCAGTGTTAGCTTACAGATATACACACGTTAGCTAACGATATGTAATCAGACAATAGCAAAACTAGTATTGGTCATCTATGAGTATTGATACTTACCAGCAACATAAACTAATAAGCGTTGATCAGGCGTGTCACGCTCGTTAATATCCGACACTAACGTTAAGTGATATAGCGGTGTCTCATCACTGCAGGAGAGAGAGAGAGATAAACACGTTTTTGTTTCATTAAGTGTTTGTGTGGTAAATGCAAGGCCATGGTCACAGCTGAGGAAAGTCAGTGCTGCAGGGAGTTAGATACATACTGGGCTTTAGTGGAGAATGTGACCCCCACACTTGATGTGTAGTGTCCGGCTTTGAGGCTTGCTGTCTAAACCCATATGTGCTACAGATAACCTATATGCACTTCAGACAGGAGCATGGACCTCTCCAGGCCAGCAGACATTAGTGTGTTTAGGGCAGAGATCATTTATTACTCTGAGCTAAATACTTGTATGTATAAATACATAGTATATTAAAGATTTGAAAACCATTTTAAAACCATCTGAATAATTGTCTTCAATTACAAGTTGCCTATATTTAAGTAGGTCACAACTACCTGCAAGTCACACTTTTTGATGCCATTGGTATAAGACAGTCAATATTGACAGCATACAGACAAGTTGTCCGCTGGGCCTGTGGTGCTCTGAGCAGCCCTTACCAGCATGTGTTGAGTCAGACATTAGAAGACAGTTTACAGAGGAAGGAGGACTTTATAAAGGTTTTGAATGGCCCCATTTTGTTGACCATCAATAAAAAATAATCACAATCACAAATTGTCTTATTGTATAAAAACTTGTTTATGAAGTTTACATTAGATATATATCAAGCAGATCTGCATTAATGGTTAATTCAATTCAGTTTTATTTATACAGCACTAAATCATAACAAATGTTATTGCATAGCACTGTTAATACCCAATTAAAAACACAACATTGCAACTGTTAATTAACATACATATATATACATATATATGTGTGTGTGTGTGTGTGTGTGCACCAAACATATACTACCGAAAGAAAAATATACCATCGAACCCATTTAAAAACATTTAACAATCTTTCAGTCTGGGTATCACACTAATGTGTTGTTGAAGTGTGTTAAATCGTGAATGCTGTGCTAGATACACAATCCAACAACAGCCTCATCTTGTTGAGAGGGATCTGGAAAGAGGAGCAGGTGTAGCGGAAGACAGACAGTGCTGCGTTCTCATGGAGCCTGTGGTGACCTGCAGTATAACACTCTCAGAGACTCCATGAGGCCTGATGCTGGGAGAAGCAAGCAAACGTTTAGATCACATTCACTGCTGACCATGCTTCTCCACTCGGCCTCAATCACATCTGCATCTCCATCAGGAGTGAAGCTGCAGTCCAGTAGAGGTGGTTCATAACAGCTGGCCTCCACTGCTTCAGATCTTCACACTCCCGTCTTCCAAAGCCTTATAAACAAAAAATGACAAAAAAATTACCAATTAGCTGTGCAAACAATGTTACTAAGCTGTCACTAGACTTGATGGTTATAATATTAGCAAACTGAGGTTAACTTACCAGCTATGTCTTCTCATATGGTAACGTTTTTACACGGTTTTTAAAAATATAACGATATTGCTAATGCTTACAAGCTAGCTGTGGTGCTTTACAACAACTTTATATACATCTGGTTGCGTCTCATTATTTAAATAATTATGTTCACTGATTTGGTAGTTAGCAAATGTTAAAAATCAAGTCTTACGGTGCACAGTTGATTTTCGTGGAGCAGCATCTCTGACGGATCCGTGAGCATCATGTCTCCCGCCGGTGTTGTGCCGAAATTGGTGACTTAGCGAAAACTGTGACCAGGGGTCGCTGTTCAGCAAATGTTCTCGCGGGAGCGCGCACGCGTTAGATCAGACGCAGAAGCCGAATGATCAGCGTCAGAGGAGACGAGCGCTGCTGTAAAATATGTTTCATGTCTTAAGACTAAAGAAAATTAGACAAGCATCTAAATTCTTATATAGAAAAGAAATTAAATATTAATGCTGCTGTTGTCTGCGAATGTGTTACCCTACTACTAAGAATGGTTTACTTGTGATGTTATGTAAAACATATTTCTGATTATCTGATAAATGTAGGTCTTATCTTTATTCTTATTACTATGATAAAATAGTAATACGATAATAAATAAATAAAACAACAGCTCATAAATCTAATTTATGTGATGTTTTTTAGGTTATCATTCACAAGGTTTGTTCCTTATTCCACCTCTAACACTGTTGAAATGTCTCAACTGTAAGTATAGTCAACTTAACTGTATAGGTAATTTCAATTTAACTTACATTAAACTGACTTAAAACTTGAGTTGAACTTCGTATAGCCTAATTTATTTAAAAAAGTTAAGAATGGCTTAACTTATTTTGATGAGTTAAAGTAATGTAAAACATGACTTTTTCATGACTAACTGATCATACCATTTTTATTTTACATTTATGTTTGCATATTACTAAGAATTTGTTACCATTACAATTATATTTTACAGAGATTTCCTCATGAGTTTTTTTTTTTTCTGCCTTTTAGAGTATTCCTAGAAAAGTTTTTATATCAATTTCACAAGTCAAATTAGAGATAAGTTATGATTGGGTTCAAATGTTTTTATATAATCTGAAAAAAAGTAGGATAAAAAGTGTATGAATAAATAGCCTAAATAAGACTTTTATGTAACTGTAAATAACTTAAAGTGTTGTCTGCTCACAGATCAACCTTTACAAAACAAATACAGAAATACATTCTGTAGTATAATTATATGTTAAATGTTCACTGTCCCACATGACCTTTATGGCTTATTCATTTATTTGATTTATTTAAAAAAAAAAAAATGATTTACAACATGAACAAACAATAATTTAATTTCAATAAACTACTACTAACTATTAAGTTTTTCAGCATTACTGCACTTTCAGAAATGGAGGGGGTGAACGTTAACAAGATAAATGCATGTTGGGCAAAGGAATTCCTTCTCTATCTGCATTTTTCACATTGAATCTGTGATTCAGGGGGGAAACATCAGGAGGGAAAACCTGTAAGCCACACAATATAAATGTTTTAATTTCAATTCTGCTTTTTCTCTTGATGCCACATAATACCTTCACATATTATTTATATTTTTAATGAAGTACAGATTTTGAATAACAAAACTCATATAAAAACAAGGTTAATGTGTAGTTCTTGCTTTTTGTAAATGATTAAGCCAATTAATGGTAGGTGCATATCAAACAACTTTTGTTTAAATGAGAAAAATAAGAGGTGCTGACACATGCAGTACAGTTGAAGTCAAAACTTTACATACACCTTTCAGAATCTGCAAAATGTTAATTATTTTACCAAAATAAGAGGGATCATACAAAATGCATGTAATTGTTTATTTAATACTGACCTGAATAAGATATTTCACTTAAAAGATGTTTACATCTAGTCCACAAGAGAAAATAATAGTTGAATTTATAAAAATGACCCCGTTCAAAAGTTTACATACACTTGATTCTTAATACTGTGTTGTTAGCTGAATGATCCACAGCTGTGTGTTTTTTTAGTTTAGCGATAGTTGTTTGTGAGTCCTTTGTTTGTCCTGAACAGTTAAACTGCCTGCTGTTCTTCAGAAAAATCCTTCATGTCCCACAAATTCTTTGGTTTTCCAGCATGTTTGTGTATTTGAACCCTTTCCAACAATGACTGTATGATTCTGAGATTCATCTTTCCACACTGAGGACAGCTGAGGGACTCATATGCAGCTATTGCAGAAGGTTCAAACGCTCACTGACGCTCCAGAAGGAAAAACCATGCATTAAGAGCCAGTGCGTGAAAACTTTTTGAAATTGAAGATCAGGGTAAATTTAACTTAATTTGTCTTTTGGAAAACATGTAAGTGTCTTCTGTAGCTTCTGAAGGGCAGTACTAAATGAAAAAATATGATATTTAGGCAAAACAAGAAAAATGTACTCATCTTCATTCTGTTCAAAAGTTTTTCCTTCTGGAGCATCAGTGAGCGTTTGAATCTTCTGTAATAGTTATGTATGAGTCCCTCAGTTGTCCTCAGTGTGAAAATATGGATCTCAAAATCATACAGTCATTGTTGGAAAGGGTTCAAATACACAAAATGCTGGAAAACCAAAGAATTTGTGGGATTTTTCTGAAGAACAGCAGGCAGTTTAACTGTTCAGGAGAAACAAGGGACTCACGAACAATTATCACTAAACAAACAAACAAACAAAAAACACAGCTTGGATCATTCCGGTAACAACACAGTATTAAGAATCAAGTGTATCTAAACTTTTGAACGGGGTAATTTTTATAAATGCAACCATTATTTTCTGTTGTGGACTATATGTAATCATTTTTATCTGAAATATCTTATTCAGGTCAGTACTAAATAAACAATAACATGCATTTTGTATGATCCTCTTATTTTGGTAAAATAATTAACATTTTGCAGATTCTGAAAGATGTATGTAAAGTTTTGACTTCAACTGTAAGTCACTTTATTAAGCATTAAATAAATGGAGCTAACATTTCAGTAGCTTTAAATTTAACCTGTCAGAACCTACTGTATCTATAAATATATCAATATCTTATCAATATGCATTATTTATGTAAAATAGAAAGAAAAGGAGCTCACACATCACATGAGTCACCTTATTAAAATTGTATAGTAAGTTATTTTGAAACAGTGGTAACATTTTGATAGCTATGTGAATTTTTACTTGTCAGATTCAGTGACCCTTTCAAGTGTATAATCATATGCATTTGTAAGGAACAAACTGTAGATCTCCAACATTATTGGGCAATTACAGTAGTAATAAGAATAAAGATAAGACCTGCATTTATCAGATAATCAGAAATATGTTTTACATAACATCACAAGTAAACCATTCTTAGTAGTAGGGTAACACATTCGCAGACAACAGCAGCATTAATATTTAATTTCTTTTCTATATAAGAATTTAGATGCTTGTCTAATTTTCTTTAGTCTTAAGACATGAAACATCTTTTACAGCAGCGCTCGTCTCCTCTGACGCTGATCATTCGGCTTCTGCGTCTGATCTAACGCGTGCGCGCTCCCGCGAGAACATTTGCTGAACAGCGACCCCTGGTCACAGTTTTCGCTAAGTCACCAATTTCGGCACAACACCGGCGGCCGAACACAGGCGGACCGGGACCCGATGAAGAAACCGCACCAGCTCGGAGTCTCACTCGCTTCTTGCTCCGATATCCCATGCTGAACTGCATCATATCGCCGGAATGATAATCTTCCGGTATATAGTGATCGCTAAATTACACACCACCGCGTTGTTTGAAGCAGATGCATCAAGTCTCTTCAGCTGCACAAACGCACCGAGGCTCGGAAGATACGGTCCTATGTCTGGTCAGGAAACCTTGTGGACTCGATGTCCTGACAAGCTGGAGTTTGTGCAACCTCCACAAACACAATAATTTACCATGACGATGATAAACCGAAAAAAATAAGTACCAAAACACAATGACTCTCGCCCGCTCCACTGAACACCAGCAGCGCGCGGCACACGACTCCCTCTCGTGACGTAATATGACGCGATGTTGAAAAAAAAGCGCTTTTTCAGAACTGTCAAGGAATGCGTCACTTTTTCTTCTAAATTTGTGCCCTCAAGCCTTGTAAAACATTTTCAAACCCTGCAATAACGGTTCATATGATATTTTCATACAAGGTTATATATTCATTTGAAAAATTTTTTAACCTGCAATATGCACTTTAAAGCTAAAACGCTGGAGCATTTTCGTCTCAGATCAGGACTGTTTTCAGATCAACAGGTGGTGTACGTGCAGAAAAGAACACGGTAACTTTAGTGAAAAACAAGGAAAATCAGCGATAGGCTTTGTAAAAACCTCCCTCTTTTAAAATTGTTATATAATGCTTCACCGAAGCAACAGCGCGTCATTTTACAGTCAGCTTCAGATAAACTGATTCTATCCTTGTGCGGAATAGCTCTTAACGCGGTCCGCAGTACCATACCTCTAAACAGTGCGCAGTTCCGAAGATTAAAAAAGAGAAAAGAGGAGATCAAATACACGGCGAGTAAAAAGATCATCGTCAAGAGAAAAAAACGACTGATTAATCAACAAGGAGGTTTTCTCGTGCCCCTGTTAAGTGTGGTCATACGGTTTATTACTAGTTTAATATCATCCAGACAACATTAGGAATGGAATATGCTGAAAAGCTTTACGTAATCCCGCAGAATCAGCTGAATAAATTAAGAGCCCGGGAATGTTCACGAGACAATTCAACAAGTTGTGGAGAACGATTTGGATGTTGCTATAAGAAATACACTATATTGCTAAAAGTATTGGGTCACCCCCTTCTAATGAACAGGTTTGACTACTTTAGTAATTTCCATGAGTACAAATCTTAATGTTTAAGCATATAATGATATTCTAGGGAATTGTGTGCTTCTAATTTTAAAGCAACAGTTTGGACAGGACCCTTTTCTATTCTAACATGACAATGCCTCTGTGTATAAGTCAAGGTTCAAAAATAAATGATTGATTTAGTCAGTGTGGAAGAACTTGACTGGTCCTGCAGAAAGCCAAGTCCTAATCCAAGCTGAACACCTCTGGTGTGACTTTAAATGCAGACCTTAAGCCAAAAACTCTTTACCAAACACCAATGACTTGTACATACACTATATGGACAAACGTATTGGGACGCTACCTTCTTTAGAACAGAAAAAGGCACTTCCAAAACTGTGGCAACAAAGATGTAAACATAATTCATGTATTTAAAAATTGTATTTCCATCTTAAACGCGCGGTCGAGGCCCTTAAAAGGAAATCACCCGCACACAGCCAGCAGATGTCGCCAAAGATGACGACCCCGTTGAAAAAAAGGAGAGGTAAAAAGCATAAGGGTACGTCACAACCTAGTACCCCCGTTGGAAACTTGTTTAATTCGCCGACTCTTGATGCTAGCGCATGGTTAACTTTTTAATGTTGTTGTTTGTAAATATGTTTTGTATACATATTTGAAATGTTTGAAATATTTGTATTAAAACGTTGAATTACCAACATGATATTAATAAAAAGATATGACTGGAACCCATGTCTTGCATACGTCTGTGCGTAGTGGTTCTTAGAGAGATCCCAGTGTGCTATGTGTCAAAAAAATTGATTTATTGCCCCTCATAAAGATAAGACCCCTCCCACCCCTCCCTCCCACCCAAACTGGACACCTGTTTGTCCACCCCCACCCATGTAAATGACCATCTGTTTTTACTGTCCAGTGATCCTAAGGTATTTACGAATGTTTTGGGAACCGTGTTTTTGTGTGTGGGCCATTGAAGACTGTTATGTTTAAACTTTAAATTGTGAAACTGTGTTAAACGGGACAAAGGGAAGTTTTTATTAGAGTTTTTCACACACACATATAAACAAAAAACATGAAACATTTACGTAAAATGAGCAACGACTTGCTAGTGTTGTTAAAACGTTTTTAAACTAGTTAGAGTTTGTTGCCAGTTAAATAAAAAGAAGCAGAAGTGAGCGTGTTTGTTTATTTAAAACAAACAAAGCATCTGACACCTTAGTTAAAACAATAGCATAACATTACAAGTTAAATAATATAGAGTTGACTCATCTTACCATCTTCTAAAACAAAAAGCATCAGAAGCGAGCGTTAAGTAAGATAATTTACAACGTTCTAACATTACAAATAAATCTGACTTATCTTACTGTCTTCTAAAACAAAAAAAGCATCTGACACGTTCGTTAAGTAAAAAGTCAAAATCTTGTTACAAAAATTAAACAAAAGAAAAAGAGCAGACTATCTTACGCAGCCTCTGTCAGATAACCGCACACTACCGTGTCAAACTCAGAATGACTTTACGCTACTGAGGCCAGACCACACCTACCGCCACCCCCTAACAGCAGGTGTACTGACGGCTTCAGTTGTAACGTTGTGTTTAAAAAAGGAGTGTTGAGGATAGCCTATCTTCACCTAGACACAAAATACAGACGAGGTTTTGCGAATTGGAAAAACAGAAAATTGTTCTACAACAATGGCTGAAACATCATTACCTAAAACTCCCGAGAAGACCGTTGAGGGTGCTATGGGTGATCTTACTCTAGCGCCTAGGAAGATGAAACATGGACCGTGTTTGATCAATTTCCTCCACGAGTCTATGGATAATGTTAAGTACGATCTTCATTTATCCGGTAATCGTGCATGTAGTTACAACTTTGACAAGACCAACAGGGAGGTCACAATGACGAATGGTTCACGTACGACACATGCGAAGATCCTGAATTGTTTTTCACTGTAAAAGACTGGTGTTTATTTTACAACTATGTCTGGCGTGATCTAAAAGACTCTTGCGACGAACCACTATTCATAGGGGAGTGGAACGGCATTACGCCTGGAATGAGATACAGAGTGCTGGGGGACCATGTTAACAAGTACGCTGATGATTACGTTTATATACTTTGTAGCGATCACACTGAAGGCCTACCTGAGCGCAAGATGGTCGATATCTGAAGAGGATCATCTCAAATACTATAGAATTAAATTCTTGTTTCAATGGAAAGATGTCCCTGCGTTAGAAGACATATTTGAGAAGATTGACAAAATGTTTAAATGGTGCGAGGCATTTGACAGATACAACAACATAAAATTGAAATTGTTTCACCCCGAATGGTGTGTGACCAGTCGGAGAGGCGTTCACGTAGCTCCGCCTACATTCTATTATCATTAAATACAGAGCGACAGGGTTCTCAGAGGAAATAGACTTTCAAAACGCTAACGCCGGCAACTTGACCCAAGAAAATACTTCAACGCCTCCTAGCTTCGTATGCGACGAGGTCGCATCCGCAGAGGGATCGTCCACAGACAACATTACTTGGCTGAACAAATTTTGTACAGAGCTCGGATACCATAACCTCGCTTTCCTGGCAAAGCACGCACCGTGTCAACCTGCAGCACCTGACGCCGCAACCTCCGATTCCGTCTCTGATTCGGTCGACGGACGCATCGGTGTGACCGCCCATAAAATTATTAAAGCCGTTGTCGGGATCATTCTGGAGCATCTGGTTGACAGGCAGCTTAAAAAAAATTGCTATGGTTGTTCGGTCGACCATCCTTCGCAAACACAACATTCGTGTCTCTATGAGGCACCGGCGTACTATTTTCTCGGCTGTTTTGAAGAACTGAGGGGTAAAGTGTGTAAATCCGATCTAAAGTTCATTCTGGCCAGAACCTTGAAACTGTTCGGTTTATCACTACACCTCCAGAGGATTCAGGGCGTTGTCGATGCTGTTCTGTGCGAACTCAGAGACGAGATGTACATAGTGGGCAGATTGGCAGAACTCAGGACGAAACTTGTGGATGAAAACTGTGAACAGGCTGTTTTTGACGCCGTTGACAGCTGGAAGAAAAGCGCACCTGTGGATTCTGACTAACCTGGGGAAGATGGGAAACCTCTGCAACACACCCTGTCTGGCAAAACTCTTATTTAAACAACGAATTAAGAGAGAAATAATACATTTATTGTATAAGACCATTGATGATAATAATGATTGTTATGTGAATAATAAACGTTTAATGAAAATGAAAAATCAAATGACTGTTATACGAGGCATGTCGAATGAGTGGAAAATTATGACAAATCAATGCATCGCAAAGGGGTATGATCCCTGTATGACCGTTAAAAACATTCTCGAAATCATGCCTGAATCTGAAGAAAGTCTTAAAATAGGTAACATTTTATGTCTTTGTACTTATGTAACCGATGTGTGTGATCTTGTTGTCAAGAAATGAACCGACGGATGTGTGTAAAATTATTGACACATTAGTTGAACATATGACGGAGAAAAATATTGTAACGTGTATGAAGTTCCTTCAATATATGGATAACGTATAACCAATCATATTTAATGTTTGACCCCCTCCCTTCTACAATGATTGTAAATAAAAACCAACTTGACACTAATCGTTCTGTCATTATTTTTTGAAAAACAGTGGAGTAAGATGTCTGAATTAATGAAAAAAACATACTACAATCCTTCAAACCCTGGGTCTTTGGGGGGTAAAAAACAGTTAAAACGTGCAGCGTTACAGGAATACGGCGTAACTCTGAATGATAAAGAAGTTACGGACTGGCTAGCAGCTCAAGACGCATATACCTTACACAGAACTGCACCTGTCAAATACAAGCGTAATAGGGCCGTGGTGTTTGGGAAAGACGCACAGTTTCAAGCAGATCTGGTCGACATGTCTGCTTATTCGAAAGAAAACGATAATATAAAATTTTTACTGACTTGTATAGATGTTTTCAGCAAGTACGCATGGGCACGCCCGCTGAAGAATAAGACGGGGAAGGATGTTACAAAAGCGTTCGAATCTATACTCAAAGAAAACAGTGTGCCTCAAAAATTACAGACTGATAAAGGTACTGATTTTTTTAACAAACATTTCCAGCAACTGATGAAAAAGTATAACATACATAATTTTGCTACGGCAAGTGATGTAAAAGCATCGGTGGTGGAGCGCTTTAATCGCACGCTTCGGGACAGAATGGTGCGATTTTTAACAGCTATCAATTCAAAGCGTTATTACGATATCTTCCAAGACCTTATAGATGGGTATAATGCTAGCTATCACAAAAGCATTAAAATGCGACCCCTGGATGTTCATAAAGAAAACAAAGCGGATGTGTTTAATAATCTGTATGGAAGGATGCGTAAAGGTGCACCTGTCTTTAGGTATAAAATTGGCGATGTGGTTAGGGTGTCTAAAGTCAGGAATGTGTTTTCTAAGGGGTACGAGCAGAATTACACAGAAGAGTTTTTCACTATAGCAGCCTTCATACCACGGACCCCGGCGGTGTACAGGTTACAAGACTACGATGGGGATATTATCGAAGGTTGTTTTTATGAAAAAGAATTACAAAAAATTATTGTGAATCAAGATAAGTCGTTTAAAATAGAGAAGATTTTAGATCATAAAAAGAGAGGGAAAAAAACGTTCTGTCTCGTGAAATGGTGGGGCTGGCCGACTAAATTTACATCATGGTTGCCAGAAAGCTCCATCTCGGACCTACAGAACCGTTTAAAGTAACGGTGAGGTCATCTTAAATATCATTCGCAATAATCTACATCATGACCGAGGGTGGTTTTTACGTTACGCTTCCTTGCAACGCGTCTATGAATGTATATCCTGACAACCGCATTTCTAATTACAAAACAAGACTCGCCAGAAGTATGAACCTCAAAGGCCAGTGGGAGGTAGGCCTGATCGAGTTTTATTATCCGATTTCCTAGTATACATTTAACGAGGAGGATGCAGCGTTTATTATTAACACGACCCCCACCATACTGAGTTATGATGAGAAACGTTACGAAGAGGATGCGGGTGTGATTATCTATATTAAAGAAAAAAATCTTCAAAACATATCTAAAGTATGCAATACGTTAAAAGCGGGATATTACGAGGATGTACTGTTTCTGGTTAGAGAAATAAATGCGAATCTACCTCCTAGAGTGACCCTCGGTTACGATCATGTCAAAAACAGGATATTTCTAAAAGCACCGACGAACACATCTTTGATATTTTACGGGAAGTTGGCCATTATTTTAGGTTTAAAACCGGGCGTGCCTCTAGGATCTGTAAATCAGCCTCGCAAAGATCATCCTGATGACGCACCTGTTGTAAGAGGGGGTTTTTATAGCATGTACATATACACGGACATGATTGAATATCAATCAGTCGGTGACTAGTATGTACCACTACTGAGAACTGTACATATAGAGGGAACGTCTAACGACATAGTCAGTGTTAGATTCGATAAGCCGCATTACGCTCCTGTGAATAAATCTGATATTACAGACATATGCATCGAAATCAAAGACGATCAGAACAAACACGTACGTTTCACTTACGGTAAAGTTGTGGTTAAACTACACTTCAGACCAGTGAAATAGTTTTTTTTGTTTTTTGTTTTAACAAAACTATTGCACGAGTATGGACCCCGAACGCTACGTCGCTTACTACCGAAACCAAGCGGGTAACGGGTTACCCGGCTATGCTGGCGGCCCTGTATGGGGGCGGTATAGGGGGAATTTTCAAAGCGCTTTTCAGAACCGCTCTACCTCTGTTGAAAAGAGGTTTTAGTATAGCAAAACCGCAACTAAAAGCCGCTGCGAGAAATATAGCTAGCGACGTTGTAACCACAGCCCTATCGAGATCGTATAACGATAATAATAACTACAATGGTCAAAACGGTAACGGGTTAATG
The DNA here is from genome assembly GCF_012432095.1 of Onychostoma macrolepis. NCBI lineage: Eukaryota > Metazoa > Chordata > Actinopteri > Cypriniformes > Cyprinidae > Onychostoma > Onychostoma macrolepis. The sequence continues at coordinate 8,383,820 of NC_081175.1, read as the reverse complement.
GTTATTTTAATGGGTCTTTTAAACCGCCCGGAGTGCGAGTGCGTAGGGGGAGTGGCCGCGTGAAGAAAGCTAAACGTACTAGCAAGAAGCGTAAAGTCGCAAAACGTTCACGACGCTCCCACGCGAAACGTGTAAAGAAAACTGTCCGTGTCAAAAGACCGCTGAACACTATTTTCTAAACATGTCTCTGTTTCACAACATGTCAGAGGAGTGTATTAAATCCGAGTTAGATTTATTTACCGTTCCTATGACCCAGACGTCTATTGAAAAAAATACCTACGTGGAAATACCACATTTATCTGCAATAATGGATTCATCGTTGTTAGAATTTTTTATTGCAGGGACGGGTGAAGATTACATCGACCTTAATAACACTCTGTTATACACGCGGGTCAAAATAACCAGACCGGACGGTACCGATATAGCAGACGGTGCACCTGTCGGTTTAATAAATTACCCCAGAGCGTGTATATTCTCGCAGGTGGATGTGTCTCTAGGCGATCGCTTAATAACACAGAGTTCTAGTACGTACCCTTATAGGTGCTTGATCGAGGCTCTGATCAATTTCGGAAAAGACACCCTCGAAAGTGTATTTTCAGCCGGATTGTTTTACAAAGACACGCCGGGTCACATGGACGCCACAGATCCCGCAGGAGAAAATACAGGATTAATGAAGCGCGCGGCGTTTACCAACGCTAGTAATGTCGTAGAATTACTAGCACCCATCCATAGCGATATATTCTTTCAGGAGAAATTAATGCTGAATGGTATAGACGTGAGAATACGGATGACAAGAGGTAAAGACGAGTTTTGTTTGATGCAAGATGACCTTAACGCTTATAAACTCAATATTGTATCAGCGTCTCTTTTTGTGAAAAAAGTTTCGGTTTCACTGGGCGTACGGCTAGGACATGCGCAAGCGCTTCTATCCACCACAGCTAAATACCCCATAGAACGTGTGTGTCTGAAGAATTTCTCTATACCGGTAGGATCTCGCGTGTCTAATCAAGAAAATCTTTTTTTGGGGACTTTACCGAAATCTATAATTTTAGCAATGACAGAAAATACGGCTTTTTCAGGCGCGTACGATAAAAATCCCTTTGCTTTTAAACATTTTAACCTGGAATTTCTGCTTTATATCGAGACGGAATACAAATCCCGTCCAAACCCCTTCAGCCGGAATATGAGAACGGATCTGCCGTGAGGGACTTTTATCAACTCGTATTATCTACCGGAAGACATCTTAAAAATCACCCTCTGGCAATAGATCGCCAGGATTTTCTCAACGGATACACCCTCTACGGATTTAATTTATCGCCCGATGAAGATTGTTCGAATCACGTATCATTAATTAGATCGGGAAACATTAGACTGGAAGCGCGATTCAGACAACCTCTCACGCAACCCGTAACCATTATCGTATACGCGATTTTTGATTCGATCGTTGAAATATCCAATCGAAGACAGGTGCTGGTCGATTATTACTGACTGAGACGGCGAAATGAATACCGTCCAACTAACGGCTGTTATGGATAAAATTGCACACAACACGTATTTTTTAGGAGTGCTTCCGTGCTATTACCTACCCAAAACCCCGTTAAAGAATTTACCGGCCATGCTTATTTTTAATACTGACCCTTCCACAGAACCGGGTCAACTCTGGGTAGCCATCTACGTAAACAACGACGGCGTTAGTTGTTTTTTTGACAGCTTTGGCGGAAACCCTAAAGATCCGCGTTTTCCGAAGACTGTCCAAGATTTTTTTTTAAACAATTCTATTCGCGTGCAATACTCTAACAAACAGGTTCAAGACTTCGCATCAGATGCTTGCGGCCAACATTGTGTATTTTTTCTGTATCACATGTCAAAAGGTTACGGTTATGAAAATATTGTTAAAATGTATTATGATGATCTAATTAAAAATGATGACATGGTTGTTCGATTTGTAAAGAGATTGAAACCTCGTCTCTGTGATACATTTAATTGTATTCACTGCGTGCAGATCTGTAAAGTTCTATAATTACATGTTTAATAAATAAAAGATGTAATCTCAAATGTGTGTACTTTATAAATAAAAGAAGTTGGGTAATCAGTCATATCTTTTTTTCTTTTTCTTTATTAATATAGTGTTGATATTTCAACACATTTTAATACAAATATTTCAAACATTTCAAACATGCTTACAAATATATTTACAAACAGTAACTTAAAAAGTTAACCACGCGCTAGCATCAAGAGTCGGCGAATTAAACACCTCTCCTACTGGGGTACTAAGCCGTGACGTGGCCGCACGCTTTTTACCACGCCGTTGTTTCAACGGGGTCGTCATCTTTGGCGACATCTGCTGGCTGTGTCCAGGTGATTTCCCTTTAAGGGCTTCGACCGACCGTTTAACTTGCGGGTTGCTTATAGTTGAAAATGGTATATTTAAAACGGCAAAAGCATCTAGAAATTCGCTCCATCCGCGAAGTCTGTATTCATCTCGGACGGTATGAGGAGCTGTTATGCTTTTAACCAAATCCATCACGTGCGAACCGGCGATTACGCGTCCTTTAAACACAAACTCTCCAGAATCTGTCCATGAAGACAGCTGCTTAGCATTAGACATTTTATTCAAAATGAATTTGATGTTTTTTAATTGCCTTTGCGGTACATTGTTTAAGATCTCGTTGACGATGTGATCCTCTTCATCGCCTTTATTAGATGGAGGGTCAGGTGCGTTAGCAGGTGTACTAGCAGGTGCGTCGGTGTGAACGTTATCCTGTTTCGGGAGCGTGAGAGTTAAAGTACCGCTCTCCAAATCGCCCTGTTTTACTATAGTTAAAAACCTCTGTAAGACATTGGAATAAAGTTTAGCTTTCCCGTGCGAATCTTCAAATATTGAACTAAAATATATATTAACTGCTCATTTTAAATCTTGTATAAAATGTCAAATTTGCAATCTTGGTTTTCAGGGAACTTCCCTCTCTTGGTCGTGTCATGTTGGCTGCATATTATAAATATAAAAACAAAGTTACATTGTTATGTTTCTTCTGTGTGCAGTTGCGTTTAATTGTTTTGATTTCTCCACGAGATTCTCTCACATAGACAGGCTGCATGAGATTCAACTGGCGCGACCTTGCTATTACTGGCGTCATGCCCATTAAAACTAAGGCCCGTGTCCCCTCAGATTTTTGAGCCAAGTGGATTTTGAATGCAGTTTCCAAAAGACAAAAATAAATAAATGAAAAATTAGCCGAATATTTGATACAATCACACCGGCTGATTTGAACGTTCAGTGCGTCAAGTCACTAGCTGATAAATTCAAATTGCGTTCGCTGGCTGGCGCTGAGCCAAAGACAAAGGCGTTTTGACAGCGCTGCGCATAATAATCAATCACACTTGTTCCGTTGACCAATCAGAGGCGTTCAGATGAGTCATCGCTGAAAAGCCGGTGTTTTCTTTACTCGCTTATGGCAAGCCGTTTTAACTTTTATTCATTCTCAGGATATGACTTCTTGATATCAACAATTAAATTTTCACTAGTTAAAATGTTAATTCTTGATATCAGGAATTAGATTTCCACTAGTAACAATGGTTATTTTTGATATCAGCAATTACATTTCCACTAGTAACAATGTTAATTCTTGATATCAACAATTAGATTTTCACTAGTTAAAATGCTAATTGTTGATATCAAGAATTAAATTGTTGATATCTGTAATTGTATTTTCACTAGTTAAATGTCACCATAGGCTGCCATTCAAAATCAATTGTTGATATCAAGAATTAATTTCTTACTAGTAACAATTTAATTCTTGATATCAGAAATTCAATTTTTACTAGTAAAAATGTCTATTCTTGATATCAACAATTTAATTCTTGATATCAACAATTTAATTTCTGATATCAACAATTTAATTTCTGATATCAAGAATTTAATTTCTGATATCAAGAATTTAATTGTTGATATCAAGAATTACCCTCCCAATTGTTGATATCAGAAATACATTTTCAGATATCAGAAATGAACATTGTCACTAGTGACAATTAAATTGTTGATATCAAGAATTAAATTGTTGATATCAACAATTAAATTCTTGATATCAACAATTAAATTCTTGATATCAAGAATAGACATTTTTACTAGTAAGAATTGTATTTCTGATATGTGCATTTAGAATTGTAACTAGTAAGAAATGCGTTTTTGATATCTGTAATAGTTTTGTCGCCCTTTTAACATTTAAACATATGTATTGCTGATATCAACAATTGAATTGTTGATATCAGGAATTAATTGTTGATATCAGGAATTAATTGTTGATGTCAGGAATTAAATTGTTGATATCAAGAATTAAATTGTTGATATCAGCAATTGAATTGTTGATATCAACAATTTAATTGTTGATATCAACAATTCAATTCTTGATATCAACAATTCAATTCTTGATATCAACAATTCCTTTTTGGATATGTGCATAGTAATGAATTCCTTTTTGGATATGTGCATAATTTAAAGACGAGTGCCGCCCTTTATAAATGTTTATGGTGGATAGACGACAACGTACAGAGCCCAAAAGAGAACGGCACATTCGATTGCCCTCTCATGAAAATAAAACGTTCCTGTAGGCTATTTTTAATAATTATTTTGTCTTCATTTAGGCAGAGACTACTCATGATAACTCCGCCTACCAACGTGTCGTAGAGTTAGAATACTGCAAAAAACTTCTGAATGCTGTCAGCTTCTGTGGTGCAGGTAGTAGAGCATAAAGCAGAAAGTTTTTGACGCGATAAACGCGGGTTCGATTCCGCCTTCTGCCGACCTCGTTTTACTCTCTTTTTTACATCCCCTATCACATCGGAAAGGCATTTATTTTCAAGAAAAATTAAGGAAATATTCCAAAACTGGAAAATAACGTGTTGTTATTGGTTATAAAGGGTTAGTTGCAGGGGCGGCATCCAGTTAATAATTTTAATACAAATTATCATTTACACTCAATACGCTATTATTGTATACTGTTTTATAATGAAGCCAACTACAATACTGAGGTGCAGATATCGCCCACTATTTGCAATAAGTAGTACAAACAGCATCAAACTACTATTACTGCAAGAAAATATTACAATCATTAAATAGTGTAAATATAATCTATTGCTAAGAAAATATGCAATTTTCACTTACTGTAAATAGAATTCAATGTTTTAACTGTTTTCAAATAGCCGAAATCAAATTCTAAACTATCAGCCATTTCAACTGGAAGATGAAGGCTGTGATATTAATTTCATTCACTAGAGGGAGCCACAGGATAAGGAATCATCCATAATAATGATAATAATGATAATAAGCAATGAACCAGATGGGCAAGATCAGTGGCGCCTGCAGGTGTACGGCTGTATGCACTGTCCGTACCATGAAACATTTCAGCAGTAGATTATAGGCCCGTGTGTCCCGTATTTCTGTCGACTGAACCAGCCATGCCATTAATAATGAATGTATCAGACTTTTGCATGCCAAAGTCAATTTCTGCTTATAAACATGAGGTCAAATAGAAATCGTGCTACACGCACTTTCACAAGATTGGGTTCGACTACAGCAATTTGTAGCCTATTTTACAAACGGGAATACAACGAATTCATGACAATGTTTTACATTCAAGCTACCCATAATATTTAAAGTGAAAAGTTATTTAAAATCATCTGGAATGCAATAAAGTCATTTTTAAAGCTGTTATTAAAGCATTTGCTGCATGGATTTAAAAAAATAGCCTAATAAATACTTCACATATCAGACAAAATTGCGTTGCAGAAAATCCTTTAAAGTTTAAGGAATTCAGAGCAGAGCAACATAAAAATCAGAAAAAAATATAATCGGGCCTGTTTTAGGCTTTTCCTTATTTTTATATTTTAGAAGGTGATGAAAAATGACTCGCCATCTCCTCATTGGATGTGCCTTTAGAGAGAAATGCATCTTTACAGATTACATAATGAAAGAGTTTTTGTTTTCGATTTGAATTATTTCGTTTTAAAGTAGTAATTTAAAGCTTTCTATAGATATATTTATCATATTTGTGACTCAATTCGTTGAGTTTCGGTTCATCATTGTGAAGCGCTCCTATTCAAGACGAGACGGCAAGCGCATCCTCAGTTCTCCTATTTATTTTATGAAAGCACAACCTTTTGTTGATATTGTGAATGCACACAAATGAAAGTAGACCCTTTACAGTTCCGAATAATGTTACTCTTACCTTTATGAGCAAAAATTACAGCATATTTTAAGTTGTTTCCACTCTCAAGAAAAAAATGCAAGTGACCTCTCTGGCGCCTCCATGTCCTGCAGAGCGCGCTTCAGCTTCCACTCTTCACACAAACAATGAGATATGCACCTAGCACACATTTATATAGTTCAAACATTTAAACTAACATTGTGATGTGCTTGAACTGTTTATTTCTATAGATTTTATTTTAGGCAAGTCCTGATGATTTGAGAAGGCTATGATCAAACATAGGCTATGGTCAGCTTACTGTGCCGCTGGCCGCTTGGTCGTTACTTCAAAAACAAACAAACAAACAAACAAACAAAAAAAAACTTACATTTAACAAACAAAAAGTGCTCCAAACGTTTTTATAAATTAACTTTATAAAACGACCCCCCCCCCCCAATAAAAAAAAAATTCTGTGCAAGATTACATAATTCTTATTAAATCGTTGTCCATTTCCACTCCGAACCCACTACAATTGTTCATGTTTTAACTTTCAGAAGAGTGTATCAGTGCAGTGTCAAATTTAACGTAACATTGAAATGGCTGAGACAGACATGACAAAGGGGTTCAATAGACTTTATCATTCATCTTGTCCACCTATACTTCAACAGTTGGACAACATGTTATATAAAAAATAATACAAGTATTAGGACATTACAGTGTGTATCACGTTTGGTCCCAATGGTCAAGAAAATCCAAGCCGAATTGGGCAGAGAGTGCAAATATGTCGGGTCATCAAACGTGTCGGTGTTATAATACATCAAAATGTAGGCTACAGTTAAAAAAAAAATAAAAAAATAAATGAATAAATAAATTCTGCACCCGCCTTTACACAAAGAGAAACGCCGGCACGAATTTGGGCACGCAATATGACGACTCGTCCAAGTGGCCTAAATACAACGATATTTTAAAAAATAATAATAATAAATTCCAGCAAAACGTTAAAACTTTGTATGACGCAGTATTATGTTTTATTTTTCATTTTGGTTGTATTTTTTATTTGATGTATTAGAAGAAAGTGTAATGAAACCAAAAATAAACATATGAAAAAACTACATTATTTTATAGCTAAATGAATGCCTTGTTCATTTTTCCAAGGACTTGGTGGCCAATAAAAAGAAAAAGGATAAAATTACATTTTTTTTAAACAATTAACAAAAAATAAATAAATAAATCCAGCAGTAATTTCATGTTTCATTGACAAAACAAATAAATAAAGGAGCCGTTTCTGCTGGACGTTCTTCCGCCATCTTTGGCCAGTGCTGACATAAGGATTATGGGAAAACCAGAACTCATTAATATTCATTAACTCATTACCATAGCTATTCTTACTAGTAAAAATGGCATTTCTAGATATCTGTAAAAGTATTTTTACTAGTTAAAATGTTATTTAAGATATCAGTAATTATATTTTCACTAGTTGCAAGGGCAATTTCAGATATCAACTGGCTTTGTTGATATCAAGAATTAAATTGTTGATATCAAGAATTAAATTCTTGATATCAACAATTTAATTCTTGATATCAACAATTTAATTCTTGATATCAACAATTTAATTCTTGATATCAACAATTTAATTGTAACTAGTGAAAATGTTCATTTTTGATATCTGAAAATGTATTTCTGATATCAACAATTGGGAGGATATCAACAATTTAATTCTTGATATCAACAAGAACTAAATTGTTGATATCAAGAACTAAATTGTTGATATCAATAATTAAATTGTTGATATCAAGAATTTAATTGTTGATATCAAGAATAGACATTTTTACTAGTAAGAATTGTATTTCTGATATGTGAAATTGGAATTTAAACTAGTAAGAAGTTAATTCTTGATATCAGCAATTGATTTTGAATGGCAGCCTATGGTGACATTTAACTAGTGAAAATACAATTGTTGATATCAAAAATTTAATTGTTGATATCTTTAATTTAATTCTTGATATCAACAATTAGCATTTTAACTAGTGAAAATTGAATTGTTGATATCAAGAATTAACATTGTTACTAGTGGAAATGTAATTGCTGATATCAAAAATACCCATTGTTACTAGTGGAAATCCAAGTCCTGATATCAAGAATTAATATTTTAACTAGTGAAAATTGAATTGTTGATATCAAGAATTCATTTCCTGCGAATGAATAAAAGTCAAAACGGCTTGCCTATTGCCATTACCATGATATAAATTCTTGATATCAAGAATAATATTTTTTACTAGTAGAAATTTAATTGCTGATATCAAGAATTAGCATTTTAACTAGTGAAAATTGAATTGTTGATATCAAGAATTAACATTGTTACTAGTGGAAATACAATTGCTGATATCAAAAATAGCCATTGTTACTAGTGGAAATCTAATTCCTGATATCAAGAATTAACATTTTAACTAGTGAAAATTTAATTGTTGATATCAAGAAGTCATATCCTGAGAATGAATAAAAGTCAAAACGGCTTGCCATAACTCGCTAGCTGACTGGCGCATTCTCCGAAATGAAGTGAAACAATCAGAAACAATGAAGTGCAGATGTACGAATCACACGAATCACGAATGATCAGCGCCCCCTCAAAAATATTGGGTGCACGACGCCCATTATCCATTATCAATTGCCGTTTACACCGAATGTAATAAAATCAGGACCATTCTCGCCGAAATTTCGGTGCAATTAGATATTTTAATCAGATTAGTTGTCCGGTCGGGCAAGTGAAATTCTCTTCTTTCACTTGCCCCTTCAAAAAATCTGCTTGTCCCGGACAAGCATTAATGTCGAGCTCTGTATAAAATTCAACCGGCCAGAGTGGCTAGTGGGAGTGATTGTCACACAGCAGCCACAACAGCATTTATGTTTTATTTATTTTTTCCTTTTTATTCGAAACACTCACTACATTAACTATATCATCAAATATCTTGATTCATTTCTCACCTTTATGGATTATGTTAGTAGATCTATAGTGGGCGATGGTCAAAGTAACCTAATAAAGTAATCTATTAACTATGCATAAAAACCTGTCTGTTTACTTAATTAACATATATGGGTGTCATGCCATAACATATTTTTAATACAACTGACTTTATATTTAATGTGAATTTAACATTGAAAGTTAATGTGAATAAAAACATTGTAAGTTAGGCTACTAATCATGACACTTTCATTATACAGAAAGAGAGCAAAGAACATTTACATTATCAAAGAACATTTTCAAGCACTCTTAAAATCTCCCATTAAAATCCCTGAAGCTGTTTACACTATGAAATCAATATTCTGCTTACAGATATGTACACATATTTGCACTTTGTTGTTTCTTACGAAAGAATTCGCCAGAAAGAGGTATTCAGTCAGTGAGCGAGTGAAGAAAACACCGGCATTTTAGCGATGACTCATCTGAACACCCAACTGATTGGTCCTTGCATTCATAAGCTCAACAGCATCGTGTGTGATTGGCAGGGGCGGACATTTTAGGGTCATAAGGAAATTTCAGGTACGGGGCCCCAACACAATAACTTTATGCTCTTTTACGCTTTTTGAGTTTTGAGTGGTGAGTGAACATTTGACACTCTCCATAACACATACTGGTGCATTTGCCAAGTATGTTTCCCGAATATCAGACGGGGCCCCCTGATTCCCCGGGGCCCTAAGCGGCCGCTTACCTCGCCTATTGGTTAAGTCCGCCCCTAGTGATTTGTTATAATAGTCAGTGCTGTAAAAACGCATCCGTCTCTGGCTCAGCACTAGCAAGTGAACGCAGATTTGTATCTAGCAGCTGATGCTATGCTGCACTGCACATTCCAATCACGTCTGTGTGATTGTATTAAATAGAAAATATTAATCAGCTATTTTTTGTCTTTTGGAAGCTGCATTCAAAATCCACTTGGCTCAAAAAAGTGAGGGGGCAGATTAAACTTTCACCTCTGGCTGTGTTGGAATTTGTGTTACTGTGTTTAGTGGCTGTATGCATGGTCTGTGCGCCTAAATAAATCATTCATCAATTCCTATGATCGTGAAGTAGAATTTCTAGAAACCCTGAAAAATGTTAACAATTCACCTAAAACTGACATTTTATTGAAGTTCCATTTGAAAACAACTTGGCCCAATAAATGAAGGATGCACAGGTTTACAACTTGAACAATGCAATACTGCTAATACAATTATATGTTTGTTAATAAAACATTTGAGAATGCTCCTGCTGTGCTGCACTACAACTCATAAATTAAAGTTTACATGCTACATGGCCGCTCAGAGGGCTGACCTCTGTAACTGCCAAAATGTCCTCCATGACTCTCAGTTTATGACTTCTCTCTCTCTAATGATTTAATTTTCCTCCCCTTAAAGCATTTTCAAAAAGATTGTCTCTTCAGCTTTCTATCATTTTGTACCCAGTTTAAAACTATAATCTGGAGTTATGGCCTAATCAAAAGTATTTTCCCTGAAGGAAGGATCCAGATCCTTCATTACCTTTGATGAATAAAATTGTCATCTCTTAGTGCCTTGTACAGCCAAAGCAACTGTCACTGCAGCCATGCAAGTTATTAAATCAATACTTTTCAGCACCACTGAGTACATGCAAATGGCCATCATGAATAAGAGTCTTGCAATGTCAAGTCAGACTTAACACATTAATATATATACAGTATATATTTTTATTTTTATTTTTTAGCATGCATGCATGCATACATACTGTACAGCATTTCCTTTAATATTCATTGCCACTTGAAGCCTACAGAAAAATATTTCTTTAGAAATTTGAGTGCCATGTTCTGCAATCCACTTTTAAAGCTCAGATGAACTGAAATAGTTATGCCAACTATATTTTTCTAAAGCATGTCCACGACTTTATGAGATCATCTGACCATGACAACAACTTTCCAAGAAGGTAAACAATGAGCAAATCGAGGAAGGGAAAAACACAGCTTACATTAGCCACTCTAGAGATCTGTCACATTAACAGACTGTGGTCCCATGAGTCCAGCCCTGTTGATCCAACTGTTCTATATAATGCAGGACATGCAGGAAGTGACACTATCTCCTTCCACTGAATAGTAGGAAGATAACAGAATAATATCATTCTATTTTCATAAATTTGACAAATATTTGTCAGGGATCGGTCAAGAGATGAGGCGAGGACTCAAGTGCAGGAGAAAAGTGGGTCTTTTATTAAAAAAAGAAACAAAAGATGAACAAAAACCACCCCGAGGGGGAAAACAGGCAGGCAGAGAGCTACAGCACACATAGACAAACCCACACACGATACCAAACATCCAACATTAACAACGAAACAGCACAGGACTGCAGACACCAGGAGACTATATGGGGAGCCAAACGAGGAGGACACAGGTGAAGTAACTGAAACAATAATGAGATAACAAGGAGGGTGGGGTCAGACAATAGACAGGAAAGCACATGGCACAAACAACAAACAATAAGCCATGTGCTAACACACACAGTGACATCTGGTGGCCAACCAGGGCACACCAGCAGGGCCGTGACAATATTATGTTAACTCAATTGTTAAGCTCGATCCTTTAATTTTGTTATTCAATTTATTTATTTATTATTTTCCATAAATTAAAAATAGTTTATCAATAATTACAATCCAGCATTTGGTCCCAAACTATTTAGCTTCTACTGAATGACAACTTAAGTTCAATTTTGCTTAAATCTACAACCATATTACCTATAAAATATATTGTCTATTGAAATTTCAGTGTTAATTTAATGTCAATCAATATAATTTGACAATTATTTAAATAAGAATTTTAAATACTTAAGAAATAATTGACCCTTTTACTCACACCTAAAATAGCAACAGTAACACTTTTTATTACAGAAACATCCAGAAGAGAGCAGAACAGGCTAAACTTTCAAGTTTTGCAGGAATTAAGTTCCAAGTTGAGTATCAAGACTTTTGAATAATTTGAAAACAGAGCTTTATTATTGCTCAATGTGGAGATTACTGGAAGCTGAAAGATTTGTCTCTTGTTTCAGGGGCACTTTGCTATTCTAGTCCAAACGCCTGATAAGTGGTAGTCTTGTTAAATCTTACAGCAGTTTGCGACATCAATATGAGCTACAAAGGTGCAGGGCGTCTAATGGTTTTTCACACTGCAATCTGCAGTGTCTTCTGTAGTGTCACTTGGCAAGCATGTCTGTTTTTGAAAGCATGTGCTTAAGTGTCTTTCACTTAAGCATGGAGAGTATCACAGCCTTAAAAGGCTAGACAGTGTCTGGGAGATATCCAAGAGGCTAGCTTCAGCATGCACTGTTAAGTCTCAACAATTTTGTCAAACTATTTGTGTCTGCTTACTGTGCACACTTGTTAAGCTGTTGCACAAAATGTTAAGCTGTAGCTCCCATGTTTTGGAGACATATTGAGAAATAGGAAGCTCTGCACTATTTTAAGCTTTGTTTTAAATAATCTACTCCAACCTTTCTCAAACAAAAAATGTTTTTTTTTTGTTTGTTTTTTCAGCATACCCTTGTGGAAAAGCAGTGCACTTAATTGTGTTGAATATGTACTCGTAGTGTACAACTTTTTCTCTAGGGTATTGAATGGGGGCAGTCATGTCCTTATAAATAAAAAATACTGTTTGCTGAGGTTCATATTTGTGCTTTATTTGATCTTAGTGAAAAACCCTCATATGTGGCTAATCTGAAAACAAGAAAGAAAGAGAAGTTACAAAATGGCGCCCGAACAGGGACAATGACTAAATTAGACTTGAACCTAGAGGGTGTATCACTAAATGATTTTAACAAGGATCAAATAAAGGAACTAACAGCAAAAGTAAATTCAAAGATTTTAAATCTGAGAAATAAATTAAATCTAACCATCTGAAATGGATAGGGATGAGATCGCGCCCATCGTGGATTTCTCCGGTGATGCATTCACTCAGATGAGAGATCCGATCAATGAAATAATGGACACTTTTAGTGGACTTTATATTGACTCCGAAGAAGAAAAAGAGCAATTGGCAGAACAAGTGTTGTTTCCAGGCCAACCTGGCGATCCAGATGATTTCACTCCACTTCCACCACCACCACCGTTAGAATTTGATAAAGAGCAGGTGTATTCAAATGGAATGGGAACAACTCAACGTTTAACTAACATTGAAGAACACCTCAGCGACATTGAACATCGGGTGAGTGATTTTGTGATTCAAGACACAGTTATGGATATGATGAAACAACTTGAAGATAAGATTACCTACCGAATGCAAAGGGAATGTGATCGAATTAAAGTGCAAATGGGTAGTAGAATAACTGATTTAGGTCAGAGCATGGTTGATTGTCTAAAAAGGAGAGATAAACAACTAGATCAGAGGATGCAAGCTCTCAACCCACTTTCATCTACTCCCATGTCTGCAAAAACGGTCAGTCATCATAAAACTGCACAAACCGAAATTAAACAATTTCAAGATACGCATTCTAGTCAACAATACCTATCTCTGCCTACCATGCCAGCAACGTATAATCCACTGGTTAAGTTGGAGTTCCCCAGTTTCACCAATGCAAGTGTGGATGATCTAGTTGTTTTCGTTGAGAGAGTTGAGGAGTATTTTAATCTTAGGCCTTTGTCTGACAAAGAATTACTGGCATCACTTTCTGTGCCATTGAAAGGGACTGCGAAAGACTGGTGGAGGGCAGAGAGGAAGAACATAGATGCATGGAAAACCTTTAAGGAGAAGTTTTTGTTTACATTTTTAAATGAGGATTTCAAAGAAGTAGCTGTGCAGAGACTCGTAAGTAGGAGACAGCGAAACAAAGAAAGTATTCGGGATTTTGCATATCATTACAGAGCCCTTTGTATGAGAAATAAACCTGGTATGACTGAAGAAGAGATTGTTCATGCTATTCTCAGAAACTGCAACCCAAGATTAGCTAGCTTGCTGAGGAGCTCTGCTAAAACTGTGGATGAATTGGTTCATTTGGGAACACAGATTGAAAAGGATTGGATGGGAGCTAAAAGTCACTGGAGTTTAGTTAACACTGAGGAGCAAAACAGGAAAATGCCTGCAATGTCAAAAAGAACTCAAGATAACCAACTAATGCTGATGGACTACCCCAACGCTAAAAAAGGGTACCAAAATCTTCAGCTGCCTGTGACCATCAACCACACTAATATCAACGCCATAATTGATACCGGTAGTACTTTTTCACTCGTCCAGTATAAGATCTGGAAGAAACTGACCAAAAAAAGAGATGATCAGCTTGCTGCAAGTAAACAGAACTTTATTTTAGCAAATGGACAATCGCAAAAAGCTATCGGTAAGGTGAGATGGATGTGTGAGATCAAAGAAGATCAATTTGAAGTGGATTTTTTTGTGATGGAAGATAAGGATTTAGCAGTATCCGTAATCCTGTGTCTTGACTTTTTGCAAAAATCTAAAATGGTTTTGGATTTTAACACTTTGCACTTTCATTTTCCCGATGTTGCACAAACGAAATGCACATGGTGGACCATCCAACAACCATTTTTATATGGCTGTCTCGGATACAGATAAGTCTCCTACCATCAGTGAAGCAGACACTCACCTCATCGTCGAAGCTGCTATGCATGCTGAAACAACACCAGAAATACAAGCACAGCTTAAAGACCTGATGTTGAAATGGCCAACGGTATGCACACTAAACATAGGCCGAACCAACGTAATACGACACCAGATCATTACAACTGATCAGCAACCAGTTAGAAAAAAACCATACAAAGTCTCTGTTTTTAAAAAATGATTTTATTGAAGGGCAAGTGAAAGAACTGCTTGAGAAGAAAATCATCCAGCCTTCTATCTCTCCGTGGGCATCACCAGTAGTAGTGGTAGACAAGAAGGATGGGAATATGAGACTATGTGTAGATTACAGAGGACTGAATTCAAAGACTCACCTGGATGCCTATCCTATGCCACAAATTACAGATATCCTGGAATCACTGAAAGGAGCCAAGGTTTTCAGTACTTTGGACCTAAAAAGTGGGTACTGGCAAATGGAGATGGAACAGTCTAGTGTTGAAAAGACAGCATTTTGTACAGCTTCAGGATTATATGAATTTTTATGTATACCCTTCGGACTTAAAAACTCTGCTCCCCTCAATTGAGTACTGTTTGGAGTGGAAAAGCTTTTTGATTTGGATTCATTTTGGGGAGGCTCATTCAGCTAACGTTACCAGTCGGAGTTGTCAACTATAAAGCGGAGCAACATATGACTGTTCATTAGTAGTTACTTCATAGTTATTTTTGCGCTTTGCTGAGACTGTTGCTACTGCGTATTTTGAGCTTGAGCTCCGTCGAGTTAATTCCTTATCGTCTATTTTCTATCTTAAGATCAGTTTTATACACTATCATTTTCGTTTCTATAACGTGTGATTATATCCCCTATAGCATTCTACAACAAAAGCAATCAGAGCGCCTTGTTATCACTAGTTTTATTTTGATTTCCCGAGTCTGCTATTAGGTTGCTGCTAATCTCGCTTACGTTGCTAATACTCTATTACACACATTACCATTGTTTCACTGTTACTTGCTTAAATGGCGGAATTGTCTCTACCTCTGAGTGCAGGTGAGGACACGTTCGAGCTACATTCGGTGCAGCTGGAGCTGGAGGCCGTGGAGAAGCAGATCCGCAACCTGGTGGAGAAGCAGGCCCAGCCGAGAGAGCGGAGAGCTGCGCTGGAAACATCCCGGGCTGACGCTCACAAGTCCGGGGTAAGTATACAGCGCGCTGCTAACACTCCCACCACCTCTACTCCGTGTGTTTCTCTGCACAGGTCCTGTGCACCCAGGACGCGATCTTCCCAGGTGTCCTTCACTCTGGCGCCGGGACACCACGGACCCTGGGTGCACCAGCAGTGGAAGACGTGAGCCAGGCCCCGGGTAATGACCTCTCCCCCTCCGCCGCCTCCGGTCTTCGAGATCTCCACCCGGAACCGCTTCGCTCCCCTCCGCGAGACGGTGTGATCGTCGGAGACTCCATCGTCTGGCACGTCCGTGCTACGTTAGCTGAAGGTAAAGTGCACACTCACTGTTTCCCTGGTGCTCGTGTTCTCGATGTTTATGCGCAGATACCCGTGATCCTGAAGGGCGACGAGAGCGTCGGCGCTGTCGTGCTGCACGCGGGGGTTAACGACATCAAGCTGCGGCAGACGGAGACACTGAAGAGGGACTTCAGGAGCCTGATCGAGACGGTACGCAGCACATTGCCCGCAACGACGATCATCATGTCAGGACCGCTTCCCACGTATCGACGAGGACACGAAAGGTTCAGTAGACTTTTTGCTTTAAACGAATGGTTATTGTCATGGTGCAAAGAACAGAAACTGGTCTTTGTTAATAATTGGAATCTTTTCTGATGGCCTGCACCCCAGCAGAGTCGGAGCCGAACTCCTGTCGGACAACATCTCCAGGACTCTACGTTCCATCTGACTAGTAAGCCAATTCTCAAATAACTGCTATAATGGCTTTTGCTCTACCCTCCTAAATGACAGAAGTACTTGCGTTGTCCAATCTATACAGACTGTATCTGTTCCCCGAATAGTGAGGTCAACATATAAATTTAATGTAGGATCTAGAAAAAATCCGATCGTGATTAAACCTGAAAAATGCAAAATAAATTAACAAAAACAATTTCAAAAGCTTGGGCTCCTAAACATTAGATCACTCGCACCCAAAGCAGTTATTGTAAATTAAATGATCACAGATAATAGTTTTGATGTACTTTGTTTGACTGAAACCTGGCTTAAACCAAATGAGTATTTTGGTCTAAATGAGTCTACTCCACCAAGCTACTGTTATAAACATGAGCCCCGTCAGATTGGTTGTGGCGGTGGTGTCGCTACAATATATAGTGATATTCTCAATGTTACTCAGAAAACAGGATACAGGTTTAACTCATTTGAAATACTTCTACTTAATGTTACACTGTCAGATATGCAAAATAAATCTCTCCTATCTCTTGCCCTGGCTACTGTGTATAGACCGCCAGGGCCATATACAGAATTCCTAAAAGAATTTGCAGATTTCCTCTCAGATCTATTGGTTAATGTTGATAAAGCGCTAATTGTTGGAGATTTTAACATTCACGTTGATAATACAAATGATGCGTTAGGACTTGCGTTTACTGACCTAATAAACTCTTTTGGAGTCAAGCAAAACGTCACCGGGCCCACTCATCGTTTCAATCATACGCTAGATTTAATTATATCGCATGGAATTGATCTTACTGATATAGATATCGTACCTCAAAGTGATGATATTACTGATCATTTCCTTGTATCGTGCATGCTGCATATTACCGATATTAACTATATGGCTCTGCGTTATCGTCTGGGCAGAACTATTGTTCCAGCCACCAAAGACAGATTCACAAATAACCTGCCTGATTTATCTCAACTGCTCTGTGTACCCATAAATACACGTGAACTACACGAAATGACTAGCAACATGGGCACTATCTTCTCTAATACATTAGAAGCTGTTGCCCCCCTCAATATGAAAAAGGTTAGAGAAAAACGTACTGCGCCATGGTACAACAGTTATACCCATTCTCTCAAGAAAGAAACTCGTAATCTTGAGCGCAAATGGAGAAAAACTAACTTGGAAGTTTTTAGAATTGCGTGGAAAAACAGTATGTCCAGCTATAGAAAGGCTCTAAAAGCTGCCAGGGCAGAGCATATCCACAAACTCATAGATGATAACCAAAACAATCCAAGGTTTTTATTTAGCACAGTGGCTAGATTAACAAATAAACAGACGCCACCCGATCTAAATATTCCCTCACAGTTTAATAGTAATGACTTTATGAATTTCTTCACTGATAAAATAGATAACATTAGAAATACAATAACAAATGTAGGTTCTGCACCGTCTAGTACAGGTGCTGGTCATATAATTAGAATATAATCAAAAAGTTGATTTATTTCACTAATTCCATTCAAAAAGTGAAACTTGTATATTATATTCATTCATTACACACAGACTGATATATTTCAAATGTTTATTTCTTTTAATTTTGATGATTAGAGCGTACAGCTCATGAAAGTCAAAAATCAGTATCTCAAAATATTAGAATATTACTTAAGACCAATACAAAGAAAGGTTTTTTTAGAAATCTTGGCCAACTGAAAAGTATGAAAATGAAAAGTATGAGCATGTACAGCACTCAATACTTAGTTGGGGCTCCTTTTGCCTGAATTACTGCAGCAATGCAGCGTGGCATGGAGTCGATCAGTCTGTGGCACTGCTCAGGTGTTATGAGAGCCCAGGTTGCTCTGATAGTGGCCTTCAGCTCATCTGCATTGTTGGGTCTGGTGTCTCTCATCTTCCTCTTGACAATAACCTTACAGGTTCAGGTCAGGCGAGTTTGCTGGCCAATCAAGCACAGTAACACTATGGTCATTGAACCAGCTTTTGGTACCTTTGGCAGTGTGGGCAGGTGCCAAGTCCTGCTGGAAAATGAAATCAGCATCTCCATAAAGCTTGTCAACAGAAGGAAGCATGAAGTGCTCTAAAATTTCCTGGTAGATGGCTGCGTTGACTGTGGACATCAGAAAACACAGTGGACCAACACCAGCAGATGACATGGCAGCCCAAATCATCACTGACTGTGGAAACTTCACACTGGACTTCGAGCAACATGGATTCTGTGCCTCTCCACTCTTCCTTCAGACTCTGGGACCTTGATTTCCAAATGAAATGTAAAATTTACTTTCATCTGAAAAGAGGACTTTGGACCACTGAGCAACAGTCCAGTTATTTTTCTCCACAGCCCAGGTAAGACGCTTCTGACGTTGTCTCTGGTTCAGAAGTGGCTTGGTAGCCCTTTTCCTAAAGACGTCTGAGCGTGGTGACTCTTGATGCTCTGACTCCAGCTTCAGTTCTCTCCTTGTGAAGCTCTCCCAAGTGTTTGAATCGGCTTTGCTTGACTGTATTCTCAAGCTTGCGGTCATCCCTGCTGCTTGTGCACCTTTTCCTACCCAAATTCTTCCTTCCAGTCAACTTTGCATTTAATATGCTTTGATACAGCACTCTGTAAACAGCCACACAGTAATCAGTAGTTTCAGTAATTACCTTCTGTGACTTACCCTCTTTGTGGAGGGTGTCAGTGTTCGTCTTCTGGATCATTGCCAAGTCAGCAGTCTTCCCCATTATTGTGGTTTCAAAGAACAAGAGATACCCAGAATTTATATTGTAGGGATGGTCATTTATTCAAACTCAAATGTAAATATTCTAATATTTTGAGATACTGATTTTTGACTTTCATGAGCTGTAAGCTCTAACCATCAAAATTAAAAGAAATAAACATTTGAAATATATCAGTCAGTGTGTAATGAATGAATATAATATACAAGTTTCACTTTTTGAATGGAATTAGTGAAATAAATCAACTTTTTGATGATATTCTAATTATATGACCAGCACCCGTACTTCAGTTTCATTCACAGCTCCCAAAGAAAAACTTCAGTGCTTTACAACTATAGGACAGGAAGAACTAAATAAATTCATCACTGCATCTAAACCAACAACATGTTTATTAGATCCTGTACCCACTAAACTACTGAAAGAGTTGTTACCTGTAGCAGAAGAACCGCTTCTCAATATTATTAACTCATCATTATCTTTAGGTCACGTCTATGGAGTCAATTTAATGCCGTATATATATGCAAAAGAAAATAAAGTTTTGCAAAAGAAAATAAGTTTTGCAAAAAGAAAATAAGTTTTGCAAATAAAAATAAAGAATTGCAAAATAGATAAATAAAACAGAGCAAAAGCAATGATTTTGCAATACATATTTTCCATGGCCATATCTACTAATTTATTTGCAATGCAGCTTTTATTTTGCGTTTCAGTCATGTTAGAGCTTGCGATACCGTTTTCCCTTTGCGCTTCACGTTTCTGTGCGTCTCACTTTGTGGCGCTGTTTTGACATGGGGGTGGAGTCAGGGGACGGGGGCGTGTCCAACAGGCCTGGGCATGCCTCCCTGGAAGTGACCTCATCGGCCCGAGACGCAGATCACAGCTGATCCATGCACCGTCATTGAGCAGAGGCATGGGGCGGATCGTTTCCTTTTATTCACTAGCTTTAAAACATGCATGCTTTCGTTTTATTAACAAATGTATATGTGTATTAGCAGCGTTTGCTCAAGTTAAAGAAGTTGTTAATATGAACATCTGCTGTTTATTTCTCTCAATGTGTGCACACTTTTATAGCATTAAAATGTGTATTGTTTCATCTGGTTAACTAAATGTGCATTAATAGTGCTTGTTTAAAATCTCTTAACCTGTGCACAGCGCTCTTTTTTTACATTAGTTCAGAGTTACTGCTAGTTTTAATGTAAAAGAATGCAATTAACTTCACAAACTATACATCATTAAAAAGGTCTAAGACTCAAGCTTCATATCCATCTCGACTTCGTTTTTCATTTACATAACTCCTGGCATAAATTAAGAAATGACTGGCACTGGAAGTTTAAAAAAAGATTAAAAAGTCTTAGTTTTGTCGTGGCCACAAGATATTAAGTCGTGGGAACGTGATAATACTGTATGTAGTGGCCATGAGTTTAATCAAGCATAAACAAACCCGCATGACCATAGCAACCTGGGATTATCAGAGACTGATCAAATATATTTATCCATCCCACAGTCCGTTGATCGTGTCTTTTTATGTAATATGTGTATATTAGGCTATTATTATTATTATACAGCCCTGAATGTTAAGAGATCGAAATGAAGGGAAAATAAATCAAATACATAACAACGAATATAAAAATATTACCAATACTAATAAAATACATGGACTTACAAGACTTGTGGGATGGATAAAAATGTTTTCTTGTCGGCCTATTTTATTATACTTTATGTAACATTTATTCATAATAAACTTAATTCGAATGTTGTCTACATCGCAATACAGTCGAGTACGTAGCCTATGGTTAACACTTCAACCACCAGAGGTCGCTGTATACCTAAAAGCGAGGTCAAATTCACCCATGCCATGACTACTGTTTTGATATGGCTAAAAACGTAGTATGTCACTGTATTATGCCACTGTCTTCACAATGTCTAGAGTCATAAAATTATTATTTTTAGTCATCAGCTATGTTTTTGTCCTGTTGTTTTAAGTTCACAGCTATTTTTAAGCAGGTTACACTAATCACTTTTCTTAATGATGAATATAAACCAGTCTGCAATGACCATGAGAATTACGAGGAAATAAATACATATTTGGGTGTTGTAATATTATAGCTAATAAAATATTTCAAGATAACCCATGTTATTTAAATGACTAAAACACCCTAAATAGACTATTATAAGCAATACTAATTCACCACATTGCAAAGGATGTACAATGACAAATTCAAGTGCACAGTTTCACCTAATTAATTAATTTGTTTAGTTATATAATTTATCATTTGAATAAGAGAACAACACCAATAAACTTGGGGTAATCATAAAAATTTTTTATTTATTACATCATAATTCAGATGTTTTTTTCAGGAATAAATAAGCAACACAGTAGCGAACCATAAATGATAAAAAATTGCAAACACAAATTAATATTTAATCCAAAGTTTGAACATTTATGAGTAGAGGAATAAACATCTAAAACATCTTCATTTGAACGTGATGACAGGAATTATGCATAAATTTATCCTGATGGCGCTTAGGTATAAATAGGTATAAATGCCCCACTTTTGTTCTGCTTTTATCTAAACAATGTTTTTTAACAATAAACAGGGGATTGTAAATAACACAATTTTAGTAAAAGTCAATGACTGTAAGACTTGGATATTTTTAATTGAAAATATATTATGTAGCCTATTTGAAAAACAGCCATGGGTAAAATTACCCCGTGGTGGTGTTAATATAATAATTTAATAATGTATTTTTTTTGTATAATTTCTTAATTAAAAATAAAATATTAATAAATACATCTCTGATAATCCCAGGTTGCTATGGTCACGCTGGTTTGTTTACCCATTAATATCTCGTGGCCACGAGAAATTTAAACCAAAAAGACTCAAGCTTCTTTTTTTTTTTTTAAACTTCCAGTGCCAGTCATTTCTTAATTTATGCCAGGAGTTATGTAAATGAAAAACGAAGTCGAGATGGATATGAAGCTTGAGTCTTAGACCTTTTTAATGATGTATAGTTTGTGAAGTTTTACATTAAAACTAGCAGTAACACTGAACTAATGTAAACAAAGAGCGCTGTGCACAGGTTAAGAGATTTTAAACAAGCACTATTAATGCACATTTAGTTAACCAGATGAAACAATACACATTTTAATGCTATAAAAGTGTGCACACATTGAGAGAAATAAACTGCAGATGTTCATATTAACAACTTCTTTAACTTGAGCAAACGCTGCTAATACACATATACATTTGTTAATAAAACGAAAGCATGCATGTTTTAAAGCTAGTGAATAAAAGGAAACGATCCGCCCCATGCCTCTGCTCAATGACGGTGCCTGGATCAGCTGTGATCTGCGTCTCGGGCCGATGGCGTCACTTCCAGGAGGCATGCCCAGGCCTGTTGGACACGCCCCGTCCTGACTCCACCCCATGTCAAAACAGCGCCACAAAGTGAGACGCGCAGAAACGTGAAGCGCAAAGGGAAAATGGTATCGCAAGCTCAAACTGGACTGAAACGCAAAATAAAAGCTGCATTGCAAATAAATTAGTAGATATGGCCATGGAAAATATGTATTGCAAAATCATTGCTTTTGCTCTGTTTTATTTATCTATTTTGCAATTCTTTATTTTTCTTTGCAAAACTTATTTTCTTTTTGCAAAACTTTATTTTCTTTTGCATATATATGCGGCATTAAATTGACTCCATACACGTCCCAAAACCATTCAAGATGGCGGTTATTAAGCCTCTTATTAAGAAACCACAACTAGATTCTAGTGAACTGGCAAATTACAGACCCATTTCAAATCTGCCGTTTATGTCTAAAATTTTTGAAAAAGTTCTGTCTTCTCAATTGTGCTGCTTCTTGCAAAAAAATGATCTCTATGAAGAATTTCAGTCAGGTTTCAGGCCTCACCATAGCACAGAAACTGCACTTGTTAAAATTACAAATGACTTGCTTCTTGCGTCAGACCAAGGCTGCACCTCATTGCTTTTTTTATTTGATCTTAGTGCTGCGTTTGACACTATAGATCATGACATACTCATAGATCGATTACAAAACTATACGGGTATTCAAGGGCAGGCTTTAAGATGGTTTAGATCCTACCTATCCGATCGCTACCACTTTGTTTTTTTTAAACGGGGAGCCATCTCAACTATCACCAGTAAAGTATGGAGTACCACAAGGATCTGTCCTAGGTCCTCTGCTATTTTCAATATACATGTTGCCCCTTGGTGATATTATTAGAAAATACGGGATTAGTTTTCATTGTTATGCTGATGATACTCAACTATATATCTCAACAAGACCAGATGAAACTTCTGAACTATCTAAGCTAATAGATTGTGTTAAAAATGTAAAAGATTGGATGACCAATAATTTCCTCCTATTAAATTCGGATAAGACCGAGATATTACTTATTGGACCAAAAAACGGTACTCAGAATCTCTTGGATTACAATTTGCAACTAGACGGATATACTGTTACTTCCTCTACAGTCAAAAATCTGGGTGTTATATTAGACAGCAACTTGTCCTTTGAAAATCATATTTCCCATGTTACAAAAACAGCATTCTTCCATCTTAGAAACATTGCCAAGCTTCGAAACATGCTACCTGTTTCAGATGCAGAAAAGCTAGTTCATGCATTCATGACCTCTAGACTGGACTATTGTAATGCACTGTTAGGTGGTTGTCCGGCATCTTCAATAAACAAGCTACAGATAGTCCAAAATGCAGCAGCTAGAGTCCTTACCAGGTCAAGAAAATATGATCATATTACCCCAATTTTACAGTCTCTGCACTGGCTACCTATTAAGTTCCGGATCAATTACAAAATACTATTACTTGCCTATAAGGCACTAAATGGTTTATCTCCTGCGTACCTAACTAGTCTTCTACCACGCTACAATGCAACCCGCTCCCTAAGGTCACAAAATTCTGGACTTTTGGTAGTACCTAGGATAGCAAAGTCCACTAAAGGAGGTAGAGCTTTTTCACATTTGGCACCCAAACTCTGGAATAGCCTTCCTGATAACGTTCGGGGTTCAGACACACTCTCTCTGTTTAAATCTAGATTAAAGACACATCTCTTTAGCCAAGCATTCACATAATAATCTTGTACTGCATTTATATCTAATCAAATGTACATTATAATTCTTTAGATTGGGTTGAACAAATCATTTTTGCTTGAATAGAACAGCAGCTACGCTAATTACGTCTCTATCTGTTTCTCTGATTCTGCCTCGTGGTAACTAGGAATTACTGAAGCGTCAGTCTGGATCCAACCCTTAAAAAGATCCGGGATGACCAAACACCTGAGAAGAGATGATGGCAACCCCTCAGAGGACCACGGAGGATGCCAACCCTCAGACAACATACACAATTACCAAGTTAAGTCTGTCATAACTTAAATATATTGGGTTTCTTCTTCACATATGTATGTGTATATATGTGTGCATGTGTGCATATGTGTATGCATGTATGTATATATGCATATATATGTGTATAGTAGAAACTTAATTTCCTGTAAAGCTGCTTTGCAACGATTGTATCGTAATACAAATACAAATAAACATATATACAAATAAACTTGAATTGAATTGAACATATTTCAACGCACTCAATGTTTTCTTCAGAACGAGTAACTCACTTTTTTCACATGATGGATCATCGTTTCTCAGATAAGAACTTTATGACGATTTCTTTGGTGTAAGATCAAGGACTAGGTTTCGAGACTTATTTTTTTCTTTCTTTATCCTATATAATTAAGAACATATTCTCATTGGGTGAATAAATGTGACAGAAGAAATACTGTTTGTTGAGGTTCATATTTGTGCTTTATTTGATCTTAGCGAAAAACCCTCATATGTGGCTAATCTGAAAACAAGAAAGAAAGAGAAGTTACAAAATCAATGGGCGAGACGTCATGGGCGGGTGACGTAACGACCAGGAAGCTTAAAAGCACTTGAGGTGCAACCGGCGTTAGCTTTTTGTCATTCAGCAAAGCTCTGTGTGTGTGTCTGATCCTTGTGTGGTCCCAGGGCAAACTCCTCTCGCTAAGAGCAGTGCACATTCCTGGGCATCTCAATATGGGAGCAGACATCCTGTTGAGGCAGGGGCCGAGGCCCGGAGAATGGAGGCTTCACCCAGAGGTGGTGAAGCAGATATGGAGAGTTTTTGGCCAGGCTCAGGTGGATCTGTTTGCGACTCAGATGACATCGCACTGTCCCCTCTGGTCCTCCACTGGGGCTGGATGCCTTGGTACAGACTTTGCCGAGGCTTCGTCTGTACATCTTTCCCCCAATCACTCTGCTCCTGGGAGTTCTAGAGACAGTGCGCCAGGACGGGGTCTGTCTATTGCTAGTAGCCCCGTTCTGGCCGGGCCAAGAATGGTTCTCGGACCTGATTTCTCTCCTCGACGGCTCTCCATGGGAGATTCCCATCAGGAAGGATCTCGTCTCACAGACGGAGGGCATGATCTTTCACCCCCGCCCGGAGTTGTGGAAGCTGTGGGTGTGGCCCCTGAGGGTGCACAACTCATAGCCTCTGGTATCTCAACTGAGGTTGTTGAGACCATCCTCCAATCCAGAGCTCTCTCAACGAGGAAACTGTACGCCCTGAAGTGGAGACTCTTCACTTCGTGGGAGCTTCCAAAAGACAAAAAAAAAAAGAAAAAAAATTTGGCGGTGTGATTTGTCCGAAGACGCTAGGGGAACGCCTTCAGCGTAACCGGCTCTGAATACAAATGAAATCTGTCCATTGGATGGGCGAGACGTCACGGGCGAGGTAACGTAATGACCAGCTGGTATAAAAGCACGTGCGGTGCAAACCGGCGTCAGCCTCTGGAACGAAGCAAGCGCTGGCAAGGATGCCTGAAGTGTGGCATCGGGACGCAGCGTCTCGTTCAGACAGGTCGTGTCACAAATCAGGTCCGAGGACTGGTTTGTCACGATCGATCTAAAGGGGAGTAGAGCAATCGGGGGAAAAGTGTACAGACGAAGCCTCGGCCACGTCTGTACCATGGCATCCAGCCCCCAATGGAGCTGGGTGAACTAGAGAGTACCAGAGGGGACATTGCGCTGTCTCCTGAGTAGCGAAGAGGTCCACCTGAGCCTGGCCAAACACTCTCCAGATCTGCTTCACCACCTCGGGTGAAGCATCCATTCCCCGGGCCACAGCCCCTGTCTCGACAGGATGTCTGCTCCCACATTGAGATGCCCAGGGATGTAAACTGCCCTCAGTGAGAGGAGTTTGCCCTGGGACCACACAAGGATCTGGTGCGCCAGTCTGTACAGGGGGCGCGACCGCATACCTCCTTGGTGGTTGATATAAGAGACCACTGCTGTGTTGTCGGTGCGCACCAACACATGGTGACCTCTTAGGTCTAGGAGAAAGTGTTTCAGAGCCTAAAACACAGCCAGCATCTCCAGCCGGTTGATGTGCCAGGCGAGAAGATGCCTGCTCCACAGACCGCGGGCAGGATGGCCATTCATGACCGCTCCCCAACTGGTGAGGGATGCGTCCGTCGCTAGCGTTACGCGGTGACATGGAGCTCCCAGCACCGGGCCCTGAGACAAGAAACCAAGGTTGTCTCCACAAGACTAAGGCACGTAGGCACTGCCGCGTGACCTTGATCATGCGAAGCGGGTTTCCCCTCGGGGAAAACCCCTTGGTCTTGAGCCACCACTGTAGGGGTCTCATGTACAGCAGGCCAAGAGGTATCACGTTGGACGCAGCTGCCATCAGACCCAGCAGTTTCTGAAACTGCTTGACAGTGAGTGACTGGCCTTCTTTCACTCCCCTGACTTCCGTGAGGATCGACTCGATCCGAGCAGGGGACATACGTGCCTGCATCGTGGTCGAATCCCACACCACACCAAGATAAGTGGTTCTCTGTAATGGAGAAAGCACACTCTTCTTGGCGTTCAGTCTTAACCCCAACACTTTCATATGGGCGAGAACAACATCTCGATGTCGAGCCGCCCTTCGCTCTGAATGAGCGAGAATCAACCAATCATCGATATAATTGAGTATGCGGATGCCTCGTAGCCGCAACGGAGCTAACGCGGCGTCCACACACTTGGTAAAAGTGCGGGGTGAGAGTGCTAGGCTGAAGGGAAGAACCCGATACTGGTAAGCTTTGCCCCCGAAAGTAAACCTCAGGAACCTCCTGTGAGTAGGAAGGATGGAGACATGGAAGTATGCGTCCTTTAGATCGATCGTGACAAACCAGTCCTCGGACCTGATTTGTGACACGACCTGTCTGAGTGTGAGCATCTTGAACTTCAGTCTGCTGACTGAGCGGTTCAACTGACGCAGATCTAAAATGGGACGCAAACCTCCATCCTTCTTGGGAACTATGAAGTACTGGCTGTAGAACCCGGACTCTCTTTCTTGAGGAGGGACCACCTCGATGGCCTCCTTCCTTAAGAGAGTATTTACTTCTTGTTCCATTACCAGAGCCTGCTCGGGATCCACCAGAGTGGAATTCACCCCGTTGAATCGAGGCCGAGGAGAACCGAACTGGATTCTGTAGCCTCTTTCTACAGTACGCAGGACCCACTGAGACACATTTGGCAGTAGTTTCCACGCTGCTAAATAGTCTACTAAGGGAACCAGTCTCTCGAGACTGGCCTCTGGTGTAATCGGAGCGGCTAGTTCGGCGCCCTGAAATGGCACCCCAGCAGGGAATGACCGAACTAGTTGCTCCAGAGACCCCCGAAGGGGTGGCGAACATCTCAGCTCCGCTACGTCTCCGGGCGGAAAGAACTGAGACATATGCTTGCTGGAGACCGCTGCGGCCTGGAACACCGTACGTGGCAGGGTTGGCAGATCGATCTCCTGAGGGTACCGGGGCGAGGCGAGCACTGAGTACTGCGGTGATCGCCATCCTTCCCCAGTGGGGGCTACCCTCATAAGCCCTGGGCCACTGGCCTCAAGGCTTCTTGGCCGAAGACCTCTTCGCCTGAAGAACAGTCCGCAGATCCGGCTTAGGCTGTGAGGTCTTTGATCGAGAGCCCTTCTTACCGCCCTGGCCCCCATGTTTTCTTGGGGGAGCACGGGCGGCGACACTCTCTTTCTGAGCCTCCATGTACAAGGAGCCAGCACGCGGCCAGGGCTGCTCTCACCCAGCAGCCCCTTGAGCTAGAGAGCGGCGAGGGAGAAACCGCTGGAACGCCGCTGCCTGCCTACTGGCCTCTGCGTCAGTGTCACCAAAAAGACCAGATGGCGCCAGCGGGGCGTCCATGAGGAAGACCCTGTCGCAATCTTTAATATCCGACAGGGTCAACCAGAGATGCCTCTCCGCCGCCACCAAAGCTGCCATAGACCGTCCGTGCCTTGGTGGCACGGAGAGACAAATCAGCGGTTTTGCGGAGTTCGGTGATATCCTCCGCACTAAATCCCTCGCCCTCATCCAGCTCTTTGAGCAGGTCAGCCTGGTATGCCTGCAACACCGCCATAGTGTGCAGACATGAACCAGCCTGACCTGCTGCCGCGTACCCCTTGCCCACCAGCGTCGATGAAGTGCGCAACGGCTTGGTGGGCAGGGTCGGAGCCTTCAGAGACGATGCAGCGCTAGAGGACAGATAGCTCGCAAGTGTCTGTTCCACATGCGGCATCGTTCTGTAACCGCACTCACTCATCCTCGTCTAACTTGCCTTTCTGCGGTTCGACATGACACTAATTTGGCCACGGCCCGAGTGACCACCTCCACAAGCTCCTCATACTGGGGCGAAAGAGAGGGCGCAACGTCTTCGACGCTTCCCGCGTCAACCTCCTCGGAGGAAGACAGGAGAAGCGCCGATGCCGCTGCCCGAGGGGAAGTATCTGCCTGGCGGGCTTCCAATCTCGGGGAGCGGTCATAGGATCTGACGGGCGAGGGCGGAGATAGAGACTCGCTCGTCTCCGATCCCTGCGCCAGATCCCACTGTAAACCCCACGAGCGCTGCCGCCGCTCCGCCTCGGCGAAAACGGGGCCAGCGCCGCGGGGAACGCTAGCGAAAGAACCCTCTTTAGAGAAGAGGGCCTTTTGGGAGCGAAGTACACGCAGAGGCAGGCTCTCGCAGTGCGGGCACTCAGCCCCCTCGAGAGCCGCCTCCGCATGTCTCGCTCCCAAGCAAACCACACACAAAATGTGTGTATCACCTGCGCACAAATAACGTTCGCAGGAAGGAACACACAGCTTGTACTGTGATTTGTTCTCATTTGCGCTCTTATGTTTAGCCTTAAACTGGCTCTTAGACATAATGAACAGACAGACAACACCAAATAATACTGACAACACACAGAGCGCTAGCTGAATGACAGAAAGCTGACGCCGGTTTGCACCGCACATGCTTTTATACCAGCTGGTCATTACGTCACCTCGCCCGTGACGTCTCGCCCATCCAATGGACAGATTTCATTTGTATTCAGAGCCGGTTACGCTGAAGGTGTTCCCCTAGCGTCTTCGGACGCAGCTCGAGTTCCTGAAGAGGAACCGGTGTTTTCTTTACTCGCTAGCTGACTGGTGCATTCTCCGAAATGAAGTGAAACAATCAGAAACAATGAAGAGCAGATGTACGAATGTAAGATATTCATTTCACAGTGTAAACAGCTTCAGTGATTATAATGGGAGTTTTTGAGAGTGCTTGAACTCTGGCTAGACAATGAAAATGTTCTTTGATAATGTAAATGTTCTTTGCTTCTGTACAATGTGTTATAGGCTATAAAGTGTTATAAATTATTTATTTATTTTTTATTAAATTCACATTAAATATAAGTCAGTTGTAGCCTATTAAAAATATTTTATGGCATGAAACCCATATCTGGTACTTAAGTAAAAATACGGGTTTTTATGCATAGCTAATATAGGCTATTACACTATTAGCCTACTTTGCCCATCGCCCATTAGGCCTATAGAGCAACTATAATCTATAAAAGTGCAAAATGCATTTACTTACACCTATTTGAGAATCGAGATATTTCATGATATAGTTAACACGTTTGGAAGTATTTTGAATAAAATAAAAAATTAAAATATTTTAATTAAACATAAGCCTATATCCAATCTATAGTTCTATCATGGCTGCTGTGTCAGACAAGATCTCCCCACAACCCCCCGCTTCACTCGTGCCCCCTCAAAAATATTGAGTGCATGACACCCCTGCTGTTGACCCATCCCTTACACCACCCTTAAACCTACCCATACCACCAAACCTGTCCCTAACCTTACCCGTATCCCACCTCAATAACAGCAATAGTGTTTTGCAATACAGTATGAACACAATAAGTACATTGTACTTATTTTCTGATGTAAGTACAAAGCATTTAAGGCCACCTAATATAAAGTGGGACCATAAATATTGTTTGTAAGTGATCTTAATTATGATGACTCGAGAAATATCATCATAAATCACATGTACGTTCACGCTGATGGTGTATTATTGTACCCCTGTTTATGCTGAATACAGTATAATCAGACTTTAGCTATTAATATGCTTTTAAGATTGTGAAAAAAACAAGGTGGTAATACATATAATTATATATGACAGCCAGTGATGGGAATAACCGCATTATTTTTTTCAGTAACGAGTAATCAAACGAATTACTGTTTCCCCCGTTACAACGCCGTTACCGTTACTGACAATAAAATGTGGCATTACTATATTATATTATTAGAATTACATTTTTCAGTTCATCTGAATGGATGTGCAGTGTAGCTGTATTTGACGTACCATAAACTCTAGTTTGAAGGCGCACGACTTGCCTCGCTTTCTCTCACATACACGCACGCAAAGAAAGATACAGAGCAAGAGAGTCTATTATAACATGCAGAATTGATGCGCTACATGTAAACGATATTCTTTGTTGTATTTTCCTGTCAAAATAACGGAGTTCCTTTGGAATTCTTCAGCTTTTAAGAACTGCCGGGTTCTCTTGTAGTGGGCGGAACTAATGTGCAAACGACAACCTCATTGGCTGGCGCTCACCTATTATCGTCCCTGTTTTGATTTCAGCAAATCAATTCGAGCGAACGCAGACAACGTGATTAATATTCATGAACCCAGCAGCTCATTAATCCTTAGCATTTTATATTGATGACAAATATGCATTCATACTTGGTTATTCTAATTACTAAAGTTCTATCATCATATAATATTAAATTATCATAATATTATATTATAATGCTTGACTGATTGATACTAAGTGTCAGTAGATAAATAGTGTAGATTAATGTACAATGTTTTATAATAATAATTTATTCTTTTTAGTGTCCATTTCATTAATTTAACATATTTAATATTGGGGGCATCCAAAGTTATTTGACATTTGAATTTTTTTTTAAAAGTAACGCAATAGTTACTTTTATAATTATGTAACTCAGTTACTATTTGTGAGAAGTAACTAGAAACTATAACTAATTACTTTTTTAAAGTAACGTGCCCAACACTGATGACAGCATGTTACAAAAGCAAATCATTCATCATACATTTTAAACTCATAGTCAGCATTTAAGTTTATTGAACTTATAAATCACATCATTCTCTTCTTTTAATAACAGCCAATTTGAAGGTTTTGGGGACATATCCTAATGACAATGATGAATTAATAATAGCCAAAAGAGGATCTATGACTTCTGGAAGCAGCTCTTTTAGTAGCTTAGATGGAATCGGGTCTAACATACATGTTGTTGGTTTAGATGATTTAACAAGTTTATACAATTCTTCCTCTCCCACAGTAGAGAATGAATGAAATTGTTCCTCAGGGGATCTATAGTGCGCTATCTGATGCGATACTGTAGCTGACGGCTGCAAGGATACAATTTTATCTCTGATAGTATCGATCTTGGAAGTGAAGTAGTTCATAAAGTCATTACTGCTATGCTCTTGGGAAATGCCAACACCTGAATTTATTGAATAAATACCGAGGGTTATGTTTGTTTTCTTCTAGAAGAGACGAAAAGTAATCAGATCTAGCAGTTTTTAATGCTTTTCTGTAGGATAGGGTACTTTCCGCCAAGCTAAACGAAATACCTCTAATTTAGTTTTCCTCCAGCTGCGCTCCATTTTCCGGGCTGCTCTCTTTAGGCGCTGGTGTGCTCATTATACCACGGTGTTGGACTCTTATCCTTAATCTTCCTTAAGCGTAAAGGAGCAACCGCATCTAAAGTGCTAGAAAAGAGAGAGTCCATAGTTCCTGTAACATCATCAAGTTGTTCTGAGCTATTGGATATGCTGAGGAACTGAGATAAGTCAGGAAGATTATTTATAAAGCAGTCTTTTGTGGTAGAGGTAATGGTTCTACCATATTTGTAACAAGAAGTTGGCTTTACAGCTTTAGCTATATGGAATATACAGGAGACTAGATAATGATCTGAGATATCATCGCTCTGCTGCAAAATTTCAACGCCACTGACATCAATTCCATGTGACAGTATTAAATCTAGAGTATGATTTCGACAATGAGTAGGTCCTGACACGTGTTGTTTAACACCAATTGAGTTTAGAATGTCTATAAATGCTGATCCCAACTAATCTCTTTCATTATCAACATGGATATTAAAATCACCAACGATTAGGACTTTATCTGCAGTCAGTACTAACTCCGATAGAAGATCAGAAAATTATTTAATAAAGTCTGTATGGTGCCCTGGTGCCCTGGTGCCCTGGTGGCCTGTATACAGTATATATTTATTTAATTTTTATTATTATTTTTGCACGAGTACCATGGTTTCATGTCTTTCTAATACTTTTTCAGAATGTGGATTTTTTCACCATCCAACATGAAACTAAAGAGATGTATCAGTCGAACTTGTTTCAACTGTTTATCATTATTAGTATGTTCTTCCTCCCTAATTGTCTGTGTATTTAAGGTGTTGTCCTTTCTGTTAGTGTTGTTGGGTCTCTTACGTCAATGGTGCTACATGTGTGTTCCTGTTTGCCTTGTGTTGGAAGAATTAAACGACTGTTGCTTGTATTTTGGATTTTGCCGCCTTCATGGAGTGGACTCTGCCGAGAAACGGATCCACTCCAGACCCAGAGCCCAGCCGACCATCTCCCTGCGGTGCGGAGCATCAGCCCGAGCTCACCGATGACGGAGAGCCCTTTGCCGCTGCGATCTACGAGCCAGCGCAATGCCGAGCGACTGAGCAGAGGATTGCCCCGGACAGGGAGCCCAACCAGTCAGGCCAGGTGCGAGAGCCGGTGACAGTGCCCATCACGAGGGAGCCAGCCGTGGACGGTGTGAGCGCGGAGTGGAGCTCTGCCCCCTGCATCGTGGCTGTGGGTGAGCTGACTATATATCTGGGGCTGTTGGATTTGGAAGGGGACCTGATCGATTGGGAAGCGAATCTGGAGGTCGACTTTCCCCCTCTCTTCTCTCCGTTGTCCCTGCTGATCCCAACCAACCCTCCTTCGTCTCCGCTGGTCCCAGCCAGCGCCGTGCCTCCAGAGCGCCCACCAGTGCCAGCTCCCCGAAGGCGTCCTCCAGAGCCTGCGCCTCCAGAGCGCCCCCCAGTGTTGGCTTCCGTTCCTGAGTTCAGCCCTGGAAGCCCAGAGGCCCACCATCTATGCGGTGCAAGCCCCACGGGACTGCCATCCTCCAGCATTGCCGGGGCTGTAATATCCCTCAGCTCCGCTTCCAGCCTCCAAGGCCCGGACTCCGCCTCGGCCCCTAACATCCAACTCGGCTCCTAGCTCCACCGTCATCTCCCTCGTCCCTCCGGCTCCGCCTTAGTCGGGCATTGACCCGCCATCGCCTCAGGACTCCGTTCCTCCGGCTGCACCTCGTCACTCCGTCCCACCGGCTCTGTTGGGCTCCTTCCTCCCGCCAGCTCCACCTTGGTCCTCAGTCGCTCTGCCGTAGAGCTCCGGAGACAGAGAGCCAACGAGCCAGGGGTATGACTAGGGCTCTGGCGACCATCCCTCCTCCCTGGCTCCTCCCTCCGTCGGCTCCACCGTGGGCCATCATCATGGCTGTGGCCTGGGTCCTGCTGTGCGCCTCCTGCTCCGGGTCCCTCCTGTCTCTTCCCCGGCTCCTCCTTCCTTCGTTGCCCCTTGGACTCTGTTTGCTGGCCCCCTCCCGGGGGTTTGTCCTCCTCCTGAGCCGCCTCCGTAGTTCCCGCCCGCCCCTCCCCTTTGGATGTTTCTACAGTGAGAAGACGCATCTTCCGGGAGGGGGGGCGATTATGTCAGGATTGTGGACTATCTTGTGTGTGTTTTGCTCCCCGTGTGTTCCCTGTGACCCAGTTTCTCCCTCACATCGATTATTGATTTGATTCAGGTGCGTCTCGTCTTC
The DNA here is from genome assembly GCF_012432095.1 of Onychostoma macrolepis. Taxonomy (NCBI): domain Eukaryota; kingdom Metazoa; phylum Chordata; class Actinopteri; order Cypriniformes; family Cyprinidae; genus Onychostoma; species Onychostoma macrolepis. The sequence goes on along the minus strand of NC_081175.1, from coordinate 8,349,181 downwards.
CTCCCTAATTGTCTGTGTATTTAAGGTCTTGTCCTTTCTGTTAGTGTTGTCGGGTCTCTTACATCGATGGTTCTACATGTGTGTTCCTGTTTTCCCTGTGTTGGAAGAATTCAAAGACTGTTGCTTGTATTTTCTCCTCGTTCATCACTCTGCTCCATTAACTAGTGTGACAGTTATGGATGACGCTGTACACATTTTGTTTGTTGGACTGTATGTGTCATTACTATTACTGTAGGTGAGGACTTCTCTCTAAGAGCAGTTAGCATTCAGTGTTTATAGAAATAAATGAAATTAAGTGATTAATGAAATAATTATCGAGAAACGGTCTCGTATCTGATATCTAAACTAGGTTAGTATTAATATAACGTAAATGTCTCGAATGAAGACGATAGGTTGAAGCCATATTTTATTAAATCAAGCAAATTTGCAGAAAAATTTACCTATATGAATAAAGAGCCCTCTAACATGACAGCAAAATCTAGGAAACAAAGCGTAAGGCTTGACAATTACCAATAGATGGGAAATGCAACAAGAGCGGTGAAACTGCAGTAAAAAATTAAAACAGTGCACAAAGTCATGGAATTGTTCTGGTTTCAAAGCGTAGCCCTATGAAAAACTTTGTGGTTTATATCTAACAACGGTGTGGCAAGGCCTAGCGCCATTAAACACATGGATAAAGTCGAGATATCTAACAGTTTTCGGTGTAGTTAGCAGGGATCAGTATGGTGTGTGAAAGAATTAGAACAAGCATTTGTGTTTGTGTTAGACCATATTGTTTTTAATGTCTCTATAAAGATTTGTACGTTTATATTCATTCATGAACGCTGTTGCAGAATTTGTCTTAGTGACATTCAATGGAATATTTTATTAAAAGATAACACTCTGTCAAGGGTTCGCCCAAGTACCATAAACCTGTAACTTTATGCCTGACACTTTTGTAACTGACTAAAAACTAATATTTAAACTAAACAAACATTTGCAATTGTGAAAAATTAAGAGAATTAAGAGATGTTAAAATCTGCCGACCGCATGTTTTCTTAAAGAAGACCAGACAGTTACAGTTGTACCTGTTTCCTGGAACAAAACTAAAAGGCGGATGAACACAAAACACAACGAACTGAATCATCGCTTTCACTTAAAACAACAGTGATTTATTAAAGTCACGTTTAGAGACGTGTACACAGAAAATAGTGTTTCCACACCATCTTCAACTTGTAACGTGTAACTTTATGTGGTCTGAATGAAATGGAGGTACATGTAACGTTGAAATAGTAAGATTGAGGCCTTGTGTCGTGTGGCCTCTTTGTAGACAGACCAGCAATCTGAACACCACAATCTCAGTTTAAACACTCTCTTGTAGAAGGACTTTCCTTTAATTATCTTATGTATTTGTTCTCGTTTTCCTGTGAACACTCTCTGCATATTTGACCAAAATCTGAGAATCTAAAAACTGTACAAAAACAATGACAAAGGTATACAGCTAGTGGGGTATGCCATCAAAATCAACACTAAAAATAAAAACATTAAATATATTTAGAAGAGAGGATTTCAATATTGGGTATTTGTTATACTGATACATATTTCTGTTGTGCAAACATATTTCCTGTATAAACAACTATGTCTATAACCTTTTCAAAGGGGATGTAGTATAATGTTATGGTTCTTAATTGTGCTCACATTACAACAAGGCGACATTGTCCCGCTAGCAAATCTGCCAAAAGTGGACAACTTTACTGAATGTGTGGCTTTCAGAGCAATGGTTAGATAAGTTTCAGTTGTGAGTGTAAAACAGCAAGACTTATCATCCTATGGATATGGAGATGGATAATTGTCCTAAAAATAATACCGACTTAGTCAAGCGCTATCAAGTAGAGTGTAATTTTCTTAATTTCATTTATTTATATAAACACTGAATGTTGACTGCTCTTAGAGAGAAGGCCTCACCTACAGTCATAGTAATGACATATACAGTCCAACAAAATGTGAACAGCGTCATCAGCTGTATGAATAAGGAGTCTAGATGTAGTGGCTTAAGGGAAATTTTTTTTACAAAAATATACCCAAATATCCCAAGCAGGATTTTCTGTATTCATATGGTAATTTTCTTAGAAACTGTGTCTCTTGAGTTACATAGGGTGCACAAAGAATTTATTGATATTTTGTGTTTGTTGACTTTTCAAGAGGGCGTACAAAATCAACTTTACTGAATGTTGATATGATTAGTCAAACCCTCTCAAGTAGAAATTTTCTTAATTTCCATTTATTTCTATAACGCTGAAAGCTGATGGCTCTTAGAGAGAAGTCCTCACCTACAGTCATAGTAATGGCACATACAGTCCAACAAAAGTGTGTACAGTGTCATCCATAACACTAACCCTAAGTAAAATGACAGTTACAGTAGATCGAGAGGAGGATTTCTGTATTCTGTATGCATGATGCATGCATGACCCTTTTCTTAAATGATGTATACACTTTCTGAGAAACTAGACCTCTAGGAATTCACACCTGTGCCCCCATAGAACTTGTTTGTATTTTATTTTTGGGTCTGTATAGGGGGAAAGCATGGACGATAAGGTTTATTCTACATCTACTCTATAACTATGCGCGTACATACTAATAATAATACTACTAATAATAATAAACAGTTGAAACAAGCTCGACTGATACATCTCTTTAATTTCATGTTGATGGTGAAAAAAATCCACATTCTGATGCATTAGAAAAAGTATTAGAAAGACATGAAACCATGGTACTCGTGCAAAAATAATAATAAAAATAAAATAAATAAATAATTAAATAAATATATAAAATTGAAATGAAGTTTGAAAACTAGCTTACATATGGATAGGTGTGTGTGTGTGTGTGTGTGAGGATCTGTTTGGAGTTGGCATTCCCTATTTTTAAAACATTTGTCAACATGATTTCTTTTTTAATATCATGTTTTGGCCTCATATTTACTAGGAATTGAATTTAAATCTTTGTAAAAATAAGAAAAGTAATAAATAAATAAAAATAATATACTGTAGATCTATGAGACATGTGAACCCTTAAAACTTAACAAAAGTATTACCGCTATTAATAAGCAGTCTTAACAACAAAAGCATATGTTTAATACATATTGTATATAGGTTTTAACAGTGTAGGTATTTTCTACCGCAGGACACCGGGAGTCTGGTGTGGTGTATGTTTTTTCATTTAGCTTGTTCTGTGCTTTTTAAGCGCAATTAAATATTCTCAGGGGACCCACTGATCCAAATAAGATGCTGTGATTCATTCAAGCATAGTGTACAACTCCAAAGAATGTGCATTATGGTGACATGGGCGTTTTCGGAAAGTCTTTTCACATAAAAATAGCAGAGTCATAAACTCTCTCTTCAAAGACCAGCAGACAAGCGGTTTCATCACCGTGTGATCTGTCTACATGTATTATATTTTCAGCGAAGGCTATGTTTCTCCCAGATATTTATCACGCTGATAAAGGTCGGTTCAGAAAAAAAGTATGAACATATACAACTATATAAGTGTAGAACTATAACGCAGTTACACGCTCACCCTAGTAATAATCTAAAATATGGAAACTTTTTTTATTTTATTTTTATTTAGCCTTTTAAGACGGAATATGTTTTAAAATAAAATAAATATTAAAATTTTCTAAAAGATACAACTTAAATAAGGAATTACCAGCTCCTTCGCATTCATTTAAAACGAATGAAATATTTTCTAGTTTTATTTTTAAATCATACAACATGTTTTATCATGTGTGTGAGGGGATTAAAACAGTGAAGATGATACTTAAAATAAGAAACTTTTAAAGATGCTGAAGTGTTTGATGTGGAATAAATCTAATATAAATTATACTTTAGTTGAAATTTAAGCAAAAACCACAGGAATCTACCAAATGTTTAGTTAAAGTCTTAAGATTAGGCTTTGAAATCATTATTAACACAGCCATAACATTCACTTAGGAAAAAAAAAAAAAAGTTAACATTTAACAGAATAACATCTCAGATCATCTGGTCAGTAACTCGACCCTTACCCTCCCTTGTCTGTGAGGGTCTGAAGCAGACCTTCAGTTTCACATTGATGGGAGATTGCATGATCACATGATACATTGGAGATTGCCCCAAAGAGGAGCTGTGAGTTTTGTTTATATTTAATAATGTTTATAACTTAAACTTTTTTTGTTGTATTTTATTTTGGGAACATTTCATTCGTGGAATGGACATAATTGTTCACAGAAAAATGGAAGACATTTTTACTGTCACCTAAAACTATTGTAAATGTTTATTTTTATATAGTATGTGTCACGGTGCACACAGCAGGGAGGAACAAGGAACACAGAGACGAGGATAAACTTCAAAATAATAGTCTTTAATGACGACATCAGGGCAAGGCAAGGTTGAGATAGACAGGAACACCGGGGAATAACGAGTAGACCAGACGAAAACTAACTAAACAGGCAGGAACTAAATACACATGACAATTACTGATAATGATTAAAACACAGCTGGACAAGACTTAACTAATAATCACACTTAACAAGGACAGGAACATGATCAAATAAGGAAACAAGAGGCGGGAACATATGACACACACGACAGAGGACTGACATAACTCCCAGAAGGCGCAACCCGTGCCGTAACAGTTCCACCGGGGAGGGGGGGGTGGGCACTCTGGAGGCCCCTCCAGAGTGGAACAGACAGACAGAGGCCATGGCAGGGCTGGGAGCTCAGGAGGCCATGGCAGAAGGTCTTCGTGGACGTGGCCACATTCCTCGCCCCCAATTTCCTTGGGGAATCTAGGGGGTATCAGGAGCCCTCCGGGGCTTAACAAACAGGACAGGACAGTACACTGGCCAAACACACTGGACGGAACAAGACAGGATAGCCCTCCAGGGCTAAACAGACAGGAACAGGACAGGCCACAGGAACAGGAAGCCCTCCTGGGCTAGCTCGGAAGCTGAGGCTTCTTCTGGGCATGACAAGGAGTCAGGGGCCCTCACAGGGTCCCTCAGCAACCGCCTCCACTTCCACAACAGGAGGGGCAGGCGGCTGGGAATGGCCTCCGCGGCCACGACTAAAGGAGCCGCCTGCCCTCAATGAGTCTCCATGGACAAGACAAGACGGGGTTGGATTAAAACTGCTCCTGTGGGCACAACAAGATATGATTAGGCACTCTTGGCCGTGACGTGTGGACTGGATCCACGGGGACCCGGCGCTGGACTGGAGTCAACGACGGCTGGCAGGCTTGCCACATGCACTCCAGGCGGGCTAGGGCAAGCGGCGGCCGGCGGGCTAGAATCAGCCACAGCCGGTGGATGGCGTCGCTTTTCCCGCGAACGGCGGGCTGGAGAGAGCTGCGGACGGCGGCAGCCATACTCCCGCGAACGGCGGCCTAAAGAGAGCCGCAGACGGCGGCAGACTGGAGGGGCTCGCGGCCAACTGACTCGCGGCACTCGCGGCGACTTCCATGCCGCGGGACAGACAAACAGGAACAAAACAAAACAAAGGACTGACAGTATGTTACATATATTCACATTTTATTTATTAACATCTTTAAGCCTCTCATTAAAAAAACACAACTTGACCCCAAAGATCTAGTTAATTACAGACCGATCTCAAATCTCCCTTTTCTGTCAAAGATACTAGAAAAGGTAGTATCCTCACAATTATATTCCTTCCTAGAGAAAAATGATATCTGTGAGGAATTCCAGTCAGGATTTAGATCGTATCATAGTACTGAGACTGCTCTCATTAGAGTTACAAATGACCTGCTTCTATCATCTGATCGTGGTTGTATCTCTTTATTAGTTCTACTGGATCTTAGCGCTGCGTTCGACACTATCGACCACAACATTCTTTTGAATAGACTAGAAAACTTTGTTGGCATTAGTGGAAGTGCCTTAGCATGGTTCAAATCGTACTTATCTGACCGCCATCAGTTCGTAGCAGTGAATGAAGAGGTATCATATCGATCACAAGTGCAGTATGGAGTACCTCAAGGCTCAGTACTAGGGCCGTTACTTTTCACGCTTTATATGTTACCCTTGGGAGATATTATCAGGAGACATGGTGTTAGCTTTCACTGTTATGCTGATGATACTCAGCTCTATATTTCTTCGCGGCCCGGTGAAACACACCAAATTGAGAAAATAACGGAATGCATAGCATATATAAAAAACTGGATGACGAGTAATTTTTTACTGCTAAATTCTGAAAAAACAGAGGTGTTAATTATCGGACCTAAAAACCCCACATGTAATAACCTAGAACATTATCTAACACTTGACGGCTGCTCTGTCAATTCTTCTTCATCAGTCAGGAACCTAGGTGTGCTGTTCGATAGCAATCTTTCATTTGAAAGCCATGTTTCTAGCATCTGTAAAACTGCATTTTTTCATCTCATAAGCATATCTAAATTGCGACCAATGCTCTCAACGTCAAATGCAGAAATGTTAATTCATGCGTTTATGACCTCAAGGTTAGACTATTGTAATGCTTTATTGGGTGGTTGTTCTGCACGCTTGATCAACAAACTACAGTTGGTCCAGAATGCAGCAGCTAGAGTCCTTACTAGAACCAGGAAATATGACCATATTAGCCCGGTTCTGTCAACACTGCACTGGCTCCCTATCAAACATCGGATAGATTTTAAAATCTTGTTAATTACTTATAAAGCCCTGAATGGTTTAGCTCCTCAGTACTCCTCAGGATTGTTAGGCTGCATTAATTAGATCAACCGGAACCGGGAACACTCCCCATAACACACGATGTACTCGTTACATCGTAAGTTGAATGGCATCTACGCTAATATTTGTCTGTTTCTTTCCTATTCTGTTTCTCAGTCCGTATCCGGTCAGATGGTGGATCAGCACCAAGAGATGATGTCTACAGCCCTGATCGTCAGCGGAGACCAGGACACCCAGATGACCCCCAGAGATATATCCCCAGTGAAAACCTCGATTGAATACAATAAAACTAAAAAAGAAAATAACAAAATAACTAAAATATAATAAAATACCTAACTACATAATACTACTATTGTTAGAAATTGTAACAAAATTAAAATAGAAATATAAACTTTTGAACTGCGGGTTTCGTCTGGTCAGAGGAGAACTGGCCCCCCGACTGAGCCTGGTTTCTCCCAAGGTTTTTTTTTTCTCCATTCTGTCACAGAGGGAGTTTTGGTTCCTTGCCGCTGTCGCCTCTGGCTTGCTCAGTTGGGGACACTTAATTTCTAGCGATTATCGCCGATTTGATTGCACAGATACTATTTAAACTAAACTGAGCTAGACAATGACATCTCTGAATTCAATAATGAAATGCCTTTAACTGAAAATTTAAAATTGAGTGTTTAATCTTATTATGCATTACTGACACTCTATCCTCCAATTTGATGCTGTTAAGTGCTTTGACACAATCTGTATTGTAAAAGCGCTATATAAATAAAGGTGACTTGACTTGACTTGACACCATGTTGGATGACGAGCCGTGAGACAAGGCTTGAGATGCAGGAGTTAGTCAACATATATGAAACTTCTCTACGATCATACCGTAGAGTCCGAGCATGCATAGAGGTAAGCTTAGGAACTGAGAATTTAAAGCAACAGAACACTTATGTTCTACAGGTGGGAAGGCTTTTGACTATATTACCGACCAGGTACATTGTACTCAGCGTACCCCAGGTGGAAAAGACGTAGTATTAAATGTATTAAAATATACTTGAAATTCAAGTAGTATGTTTATAATACATTTGTATTCCCAACATGCTTATTTGAAGTGCATTCAAAATATACTGAATTGCATTTTAATATATTTCTAAAAAGTATACTTGAAGTACTTTTGTATTAAATATATGCTTAGTTGTACTTCTAAGAAATATGCTAAACACAAGCATACTTATAATGTACTTCTGAAACGTATACTAGAAATACTTTGGTAATAAATATATGCTTAGTTACACTTTTAAGGAATATGCTAACCACAAGCATACTTTTAATATTTCAACTTATTTTATTTTTTAAGCGTGGCAACAGAGGTGAAGAGAGTGTATGTTAGCATTATCACAACATACATATTCATGTGAAATACCCTAGGTTACAATAAACCACAATCAACATACCCTGTAATACTCACAGGTTGCTTTATTGAAATAATTTGTTATCAAATAATATCAATGAGTTTGTACTTGAACTCTGCTCACTGTAAGTGCTGCTGTTGGGCTTCTTCTAATCATATGTTCAATGTAACTCATAGAGTTTACAGTGTACAGTGACGACAGACAAGAGAATAAGAATGAACAATCATATGTCAAGCTTGATGAGGATATTGTCAAAAGGTAAACTAAATTCTAATGAATATCAATGCAAATTATTATACATCATGGATGCAAATCTGGGCTATATGGGCATCAACTGGGCATGGGCTCAGAGTGGGCACATTGATGGGCTGAATGTGGGCCCCAGCTTGGATAAAGTTGTGGGCCCCAGTTAGGTTGCCCATTATTGTTTATTTGTGGGTCCCATATGGGCCACATTTGGGCTATATTAGGATATATTTATAGTTACATGAATTTAGTTTTTAGTTTTTTTTTTTTTTTTGCAGCTGATTTATTTTTATGCAATTATGGGTAACTAACCTTAACAATTAAATAAATTGATTTAATTTTATGTATTTCATTAGTTTTTTATATCATGAAGGATTATATCATAATGTACTGTGTATAACAATCCAAGACCATTTACTTTATGAATAATCTCATTTTATTTTATTTATAAGTATCTCAAAGGGTATTTTCCCCCCTTATAATCTAAAAGCACTTGTTTTATGCAGTCATTGCGTCATGCTATGATTCGCGTGCGTGTCTTCCCGCCCCTACTCTTTTGAAAAAAAAAAAAAACCAAGAGCAAGGGTTTGCTACTCGCCACTTCAACACGGTCGGGCACCTCCGTGTCAATGGATAAACTCTCTTATCAAGGTAACATATTTAGATTTCATTTTATATTAGCCGAATTACTGCTGCTTTTATATAATTGGATATTTTTTAAATAATTTAAAAATTTGAAAATTCAGTAATGGCAGAGTCGACACTAATGACACTTACGAAGACTGTCGCGATTGAACTATCGTAGGTAGCTAAATTATATAAAAATTAAAATGTTGGCAATTAACCAGCAAACTTTCAGTAGGATGTTTTATTTATACAATCACGGGGCAGAAGCTGAAAACAAGTTTATGCTCGAATGTTTCTGTGTGTAACGCAATCGCCCATATAACGTTTCCACTATAATAAAAAATAAAAAGCTTTTAAAGTGAGCGCATACAGGCACGTCTGCTTCATAATAGATTACAAATGCTATCTTTGTTGGCAAACGTGTCGGATGTGTAAGTCAGACAGCTCTGAACGGGGCTTGAGAGAGAGTTGATAGTGAGGGCACTGGCGCAACCTCCGCCGTGTTGCCAGATCCAGCTATTATACGCGTCTTTGTGGGGAGCATAAAACTAATAGGTTACAGAGTGAAATATGCAAACACTGGTCATGAAGATTGCTATGTATTCAGTTTGCATCATTCAGTTTGCTAGTTAACCTTTTACAAAAATCATGCTAAAACATTCATAAGAGCAACAGACAAAGTTCTTATTATCATACATATAGCAAAACTTATTAAGCTATTACAGTAATAAGCATTGTTGCTTGAATAATACATACATTTATCCACACCTAACATGTAGTAAAGTATCAACAAATTGTTGATACTTGATGTCCGACAACACAGAGAGTGTAATGAGTTGCATTTGAGGTGTTATTAGGTTTTAGGTGTTACCAAACATCTCCCCATGCGATGGCATGGCACTATGATGGATTTATTGTGAAGATGAAAGCTCACAAGAGTGTGGTAAGTTAACTTTAATTTTCAACTTTTTTATCTCTTTATACGTTTTATTCTGATGATGTTTGCAAGATATAAAGCTACATTAATTTTTATAAGAATATGTGAACAAATGCTCAGTTTCTGAGTCAAGCTGTGCTAACTGGACTTTTCCTCCCACAGCATGGCTGTCAGACCAGAGGGAGACTCGTCGTGAAGTCCTAAGAGTATGTTAAATTGGTAGGTATACGTTAAAATACATGTATACAGTTTTCTTCAGCATCATGGACGTATTATTGTAATTTTACTTGCTCACTTTCTTAGTAAACTAGTATTTTCTTCCCGCAGCGGCACTAGCAGACCAATGGGGAGACTCGGGAAGATGAAAAGTTACAAGTACGTTAAATAGGTAAGTAGATGAACTTTAAAACACTTGCAGTTGTCTCATTTGTTTTATCAATTAAGCCGTGCTAACTAGCATTTCTCTCCCGCAGTGGTGCTGGCTGACCAGCTGGACCATTGTGAGGCAGGCGGGAAGAGTCGTCACCATAACGAAGACCATTTTAAATGTTTTGAGATGATATGTGTTCTCTGATTATTGTTGTATAGTCTTAATTATTTAGTACATTAACTCTTCAAACTTTTTTTTTTATATTTACACCATTTATTTTCCACTGGCACAATGTGTTATCTGTGATCTTACTTGTAGGCTATATGTATGTTCACTGATGAAATATGGTTAATATGCTGGTAATTCTGTGTTATTGAAGTTCAGCTGTGAAATATAAAAGATGATTCGTGAATAAAGCTGTTGGTGTGAAGCAATAACTTGTGTTATTGAATATATAACAAAATAATAATTAAAAAAATGATAGTACACTTAAAACTACTGTATTTAGTTTCACAGTAATTTTACTGTGGTATGAAATACTGCAACTACTGGATAATTGTTGCCAGTAAGTTACTGTTAATTTGACAATAAACATTTTACGGTTATACACTCTTTTGAAATCAAACTGCGTTGCGTTGTTGTATAGGCTGTGTCGCAACAAAAATAGCGATAGAACCTAATTACATTTCTAAACTGAATAGTGTCAATTTTAACTTGTTCATATTACCTTTAGTAGCATAATTATCCCTTTAAGTGACAGTTTTGTCACTTAGGCAGAAATATGAAGTACTGGCACAGCTTAATTATAACCATGCATGCTCTTTAATGCTTTTGTGAATGTTTTAGTAGTATTTTAAAATAATTGCCTTTTCTGTTTTTCTTTCTTTACTGTTTTTTAGGTATGAAACTGAGAAGTCTGCACAGGTCCATTTCATCCTGTTCTGCTCAAGTATTCTTATCCAGTTTTTATCCTCTTTTACCCAATAAAAAATGTTTTTTAGAGATTCTGAGTTGAAGTCATTTTCTTAACAGTTGAAATATTTTAACATGTAATTTAAAATGTATTGAGCACCACGTAAAATCAACTGATATTAGGTCAAAAAACATTGTAATTTAGAGTTTTATTGCATATTAGCACATTAATTTTATCCAGAGGAATTAATAAATATAAATGGGGCCCAGTTCTGACCCACTGTGGTCCCACAAAAACCCCATATATGGGCTTTTTGTGGATTCAGTGTGGTCACCCCATAAGGGTTCTGTATGTGGCCCATCTTGGCCCCAATTAATAGAACCTATTTGGGACCCATGTGGGCCCATATAATGAAAATCTACATGGGCCCCACTTGGAGCCCACTATGGACCCATCATGTGCCCCTATGGGCTAACACACATGGGGCCTAAGTGGAGCCGATGGACAAAATTGTATGGGTCCCATTTGGGTTGCCCATGCAGGGCCCAAGTGACAGCCCATCAAAAACCCACATGGGGCCCACATGGAAATGTTGGCTGGGAAGCAGTCTTCAAATACTACAGTGTCTGAATTGCAAGCCCTTAGTTGCAGAAAATGCCAGTTGTACTCAAAGAAGTGACCTCATCCCACCGGCTCCCCCTTGGTCAGTCGTCACTCGCGTCTGCTTCGTTCCAACATTCCACCTCTTTGGCTGTAGTGGGTTTTTCCCGTCGGATACACCATGGTCCTCGGTCACACCGGCATCACTCCAGTCCTCGGGTACTCTGGCTCCACCAACGATACTCGTCGCTATGGCTGTGCCCAGGTTTCCGGAACCTGCGACAACACTCAGCTCCATCGGCCCGCCGTCTGCGCCTTCAGATCCACCAGCTCTGTCTCCATCGGTCGGCCCCCAGATGTCGGCAGCCACACCATCTACATCTTGGCTCCTCGCTCCCTCGAGTTAATTAAACCTGAAAAGAAACTCTTCCGCACTCAAATCACAGTTAAAATCATCCATTTGTAGAGACACTTCACTAAAAGATAAGGAAAAGGCTTCTCTGGTAGTTGGGGTAATAAGCCGGGACCGGCGAGCAGAGGAAATCGGCTTAGATGCATTAACCCTTTAACAGTCACACTAAGAAATACATTTGAAAAAAACAACCGGTTGACTTGACCATTTAGGGTAATTCTCGGCATGAACTAAAAAGTAAGATGCAATAATAGAATTTTTCATTGTGCAGCTGATGTTTAAGGTTTTTGTGTATAAGAACATTACAGACAGTAGAATATGTTAACAATACTCATGATTTACCCATGATTATTTATATATATATATATATATATAACCCATTCTTATTATAACAGAACAATTTTACCACTGTAAAAAAAAAAAAAGTAAAACAAAATCCACAATAAATGTAATAGAAATCTAATAATTTAAAGTAAATAAACAAATACATCAAAACAAAATAATGAAAATAAAAACAATAAATACAATAAAATAATTATTAAATTACATTACAAATAACAAAAATAATAAATAATAGATTAGTGACAATCTGGATAAAATGTAAGGTAAAAGGCATATAGTCTTATATAGTGTATAATTATTAGGCACATTGATATTCTGATGATATTTTTTTTCCAAGCACATTTTACCAATTCCAAACCACATTAATCTTAATAACTACTATTAATTTTGTATTTAATAATTTATAAGTGATATATAATTGTCCATGAAGGCTGGAAGTGAAAAACTCCTTATATTCAGGTGTGCAGAATTATTAGGCATGTTTTCTTTTACTGATAAAATGAGCCAAAAAAGAGGTTTAACTCTGAGATGTCAAAAATGATTAAATCCCCATGAGAAATATTCAAAACTAATACAGAAATTGCAAAGTTAAGACATGACCATTAGACAGCAAAATGCTCACTGGGTCAGCGGGGTCAGAAAAAAAAAAAAAAAACAGGTGGAGAAGAAAAGACACGTTAACTGCAAAAGATTTAGGAATTAATGTGAAGAATTAGATGTAAAACCACCAGGAAACATTTAATCTCCAGTGCCAACATTTTCCAGAACTGCAACCTTCCAGGAGTCTCCAGAATTACAAGGTGTCAGGTTCTCAGAGACTTTGCTTGGGTAAAAAAATCTGTTTGTCATATGGTAGTGCACTTGTGAACTTTTACACATTACTACACATTTTTATGAGCATCTTCATCCATTCAGAGTACTACGAAGTGAGGAAAGGTGTATTATAGAAATGCCAGAGATTAAATTTTATGAGCCATTTGATATTCAAAACTCATAGTGTGGCGGATGAAAGTTTGTATATCATTCCTTCTTTTGTAATGTTTTAATTCTACTTCAAATTGCACTGCAAGGGAGAATTAAAAATAAACATGTCGATGGAAATTATGTTGTGTGTTGTAGTTGATTTAACTATGTTTTCAGTATATTTAACAGTGTTTTGTTGATCTTTTAACCACCTAAATTCCAACCACCTAAAACATGCAATTCTAAACAGTGTTGTTTTTCTGTATCCCTTTTAGTGTTATTTTAACACTTTTTTTTAGAGTCAAATAAGGAACTCTGGCATAATGTTAAATGTTTAACTATTTTGAAAGTGTTAATTTAACTCCAGAAAGTGTGGAGCTATATAAACTCTGAAAAAGTGTTGAAATCAATTCTGTGAGAGTTAATTTAACACTGGACTTTTTGCTGTGTAGTAGTAGCATGAGGAGTGTTTCTGTATGATAACAGGAATCCATCAAATCTCTGTCGGATCTGAGCTGACCCCCTGGAAGCTTTCAGAGCGTGTTTGGACAAAACGCTCAGCTTGCCCATTACTAGAGGGGTGATAGGGAGCAGAGCGGATATGTTGCACCCCATTTGCCTTCAGAAAAAAATGAGAACTCCTCAGTGCAAAACTGCGGGCTGTTGTCACTGACAATGACATTAGGTACACCATAACGACTGAAAAGTCTCCGTAAGACTTGTGGTTTTGCTTGTGGTAGTACTGTCCATGATGGAGACTTCAGGCCATTTGGAGTGCGCATCAACTATAATGAAGTACATATGGCCTTCAAAGGGACCAGCAAAATCCACATGTAACCTTTCCCAAAGATGAGTTGGCCAAATCTATGGGTGAAGTGGTGCAGGACAGGGAGCATTTTGGATACGACTGACATGACATGACTGACATGATTTGGATTTTAGATTTCTGTCCATCGATACCTGGCCACCAGACGTAGCTACAGGCCAGATGTTTCATCCTTACCACCCCAGGATGACCTATATGTAAATCAGCTAACAGCCAGTGGCAGAGTTTGGGAAGTACAATAACACGACTCCCCCACATTAAACATCCTTGTACCACTGTAAGCTCGTGACGACGAGTCACGATAGGTAGCAAGTCTGTGGGTATATCTTTAGGTTTTGGGAACCATCCAGATGAAACCATGTCCAGCACAGATGACAAAGTGGGATCCTTTAGGGTGTCACATTTAATTTCAGCATTACTGACAGGCAGGGTGGCTACCTGATTGGCATAGAACACATCCAGTGTGTCCATTTTCTCTGTGTGTGTCACTGGCAATGGTAGACGTGAAAGTCCATCTGTATTGGCAGGGTGGGCTGCTTTCTTATACTCAAGGACATAATCATGGTCGGCTAAAAGAAAAGCCCATCGTTGCATTCTGGCTGCTGCCATGGAAGGAATGCTCCTGTTAGGACTAAGAATAGCAGTTAGCGGTTGATGATAAGTGAGGAGGGTAAACCTCCCAGATAGCAAAAATCATTTGGGCCAGATCTGGTCCAGACCCATCGGACACTCTGGACCAGATCCGTGTAACGGACTCGGGCCGGTGTCTTTTGGCACAACGGGCCAATACCGGCATGGATCCGGTTTTTCCGGATCTGGACCAGACCAGATGTGGATTCCTTTATGGTGATTTGGCCCAAATGTGGGCAGGATCTGATCCAGTACCATGCCGGATCTGGGCCAGCTCATTTTGTGTATTTTATATATATATATATATATAGGCCTTCATACAGCAGCGAGTAAGTGTTGCAATACTTGGTCATAGATCTGTTGTTTAAATTATTTACTTGCTGTTAGGAAGGAATACTTCGTTTCCCATCTATTTCTATTCTGCTTTTTCGTTGAGGTTTCTATGTTTGATTGCACTTACTGTTAATTATAATAATTTGCACCTCGGCTAAGAAGGAACCTGGATCATTTTCATTGCTCCTTGCAAGCGAAGTGTTAGTTTCGTCTTGAGCTATTGGCTGGGCCAATCAGAAGCCGGCCACAGCGACTGTAAAAGTATTTAAACTGCCTGTTCGCTATTACAAGTCGGGAGAAGCCGAATATTCACCAGAAGAGATGGACAGCAGCGCGTAAGTGTTGCAATACTTGGTCATAGATCTGTTGTTTAAATTATTTACTTGCTGTTAGGAAGGAATACTTCGATTCCCATCTATTTCTATTCTGCATTTTCGTTGAGGTTTCTATGTTTGATTGCACTTACTGTTAATTATAATAATTTGCACCTCGGCTAAGAAGGAACCTGGATCATTTTCATTGCTCCTTGCAAGCAAAGTGTTAGTTTCGTCTTGAGCTATTTGCACTTGGCTATTGGCTGAGCCAATCAGAAGCCGGCCACAGCTGTTTTCACTGTAGTGTTTTAGGCTGTATTTATCAGAGGTCCGAGCGCTGACGCGGAAGCATCAGCGGAAGCATCAGCGGAAGCGTTCAGCCTCCTCGTGTGAAGACCGACGAGAGTAAAGACCATCGACTTTTCCTGTGCGACTTTAACCGAGCAACGACACCGAGCGACACACTTAAGTATCTTTTTTTCCCCCTTCCCTTACACACTCTCCGTTTCTATCCTCTTTCCTGCCACCTCTATCATGTGTTTCCAAACCATTCCGGTTCTCTCTCAACCACGCTCTAACGTCACACGCAGATGGCAACGTAACCCTGCTAACCTGCGCCTTATCTCTACCTCCTCCACTACACCTCTTTCCTTCTCTGTGGGTCTCTGGAATTGTCAGTCAGCTGTCAACAAAGCTGACTTCATTTCTGCTTTTTCTTTAAAATCCACGCTCAGCATCTTGGGCTTGACTGAGACCTGGATTCATCCAGAAGACTCAGCAACCCCAGCTGCTCTCTCTACTAATCTCTCTTTCTCTCACACCCCGCGTCAAGTTGGCCGGGGTGGAGGCACTGGTCTGCTCATCTCTAACAATTGGAAATACTCAACCCGCTATCCCCTGTGCAACTACAACTCATTTGAATCTCATGTCATTATTGTATCAGCTCCCATAAAACTCCAGATTGTGGTCATTTACCGTCCCCCTAGCCAAATTCTAGCCACCTTCCTAGAGGAGCTGGACGGGCTGCTGTCCTCTTTCATGGAGGATGGCACTCCGCTCTTAGTCTTTGGTGATTTCAACATTCACCTAGACAAGCCTTATGCTACAGACTTCCATTCACTCCTAGCTTCATTTGATCTCAAACGCCTTACCACTACTAGCACGCACAAATCAGGCAACCAACTTGACTTAATTTACACATGCAATAGTACTGCAGATAACATTCTGGTACAACCGCTACATACTTCGGACCATTTCTTCATTACATTTGCATTACACTTTGCTTCTCCTGTGCCACCAACCCCCCTACCAGTTACTTTTAGACGAAACCTGCGCTCCCTTTCTCCTTCCCATCTCTCCTCTGTAGTATCCTCCTCTCTTCCATCACCCTCTCATTTCTCATCTCTGGATGTAAACGCAGCTACTGAGACTTTATGCTCTACCTTAACCTCTTGTCTAGACGACATTTGTCCTCTCTCCTCTAGGCCAGCACGGGCTGCTCCTTCCAACCCCTGGTTATCCGAGGTTCTTCGTGAACATCGGACTACACTCAGAGCGGCAGAGAGAAAATGGCGCAAATCAAATGATCTGTCGGACCTCAGTAGGTACCAGTCTTTGCTCACATCCTTCTCTGCTAAAGTCCACACTGCCAAATCCTCACATTTCCGCAACAAGACCGACAGCGCTCTAGACATGCGTAATCTCTTCAGAACATTTAATTCCCTCCTCTGTCCCCCTCCACCTCCTCCCACCACCTCGATTACAGCTGATGACTTTGCCACTTTCTTTACAGACAAAACTAGATCGATCAGTGGTCAGTTTTCACCTCCACGCACACAGGACCCTCAACCTACCACATCCACTGCTAAAACTCCCATCTTCTCTTTCTGTCCCCTCACTGAAGCTGAAGTATCCAAGCTTCTCCTCTCCAACCATCCTACAACATGTCCTCTTGACCCAATCCCCTCACACCTTCTCCAAGCAATCTCACCCACACTCTTACCTGCACTCACACACATCATCAACACATCCCTCCTCACAGACAACTCCCCCACTACGTTCAAGCAGGCTCGGGTAACCCCACTGCTCAAAAAACCTACATTAAACACTTCTCTTATAGACCTACAGACCTGTCTCTCTCCTTCCGTTCATAGCGAAAACACTTGAACGAGTTGAGTTGTCTTCAACCAAGTCTCACTGTTTCTTTCACAGAACGACAAACTGGATGCTAAACAGTCAGGTTTCAGGAGGGGCCATTCAACTGAGACTGCACTTCTCTCGGTCACTGAAGCCCTGCGAATTGAAAAAGCCCATTCCAAATCATCAGTCCTCATTCTGCTGGATCTATCTGCCGCTTTTGACACTGTCAATCATCAGATACTCCTGTCCACCCTCTCATCACTGGGCATCACTGGCATTCCACTTCGCTGGTTTGAATCCTATCTCACTGGTAGGTCTTTCAGGGTGGCCTGGGGAGGGGAGGTATCCAAAGCACATCGACTGGTCACTGGGGTTCCTCAGGGATCAGTTCTTGGACCCCTCCTCTTCTCCACATACACTACATCACTGAGTCCCATCATACAGGCACATGGATTCTCATACCATTGCTACGCTGATGACACACAGCTCTCTATCTCTTTTCAACCAGATGATCCAACGGTAGCTGCACAGATCTCAGGCTGCCTGCCGGACATCTCGGCATGGATGAAAGAACATCACCTGCAGCTCAACCTGGCAAAGACTGAGCTTCTTGTCCTCCCTGCCACTCCGACTCTACAGCATGACTTCACGATCCAGTTAGGTTCATCTACAATAACCCCATCAACTTCGGTCAGAAATCTTGGTGTAATCTTTGATGATCAGCTGACCTTCAAAGACCACATTGCAAAGACTGCTCGATCTTGCAGGTTTGCACTATACAACATCAGAAAGATCAGGCCCTTTCTGACAGAGCATGCTGCACAACTTCTTGTCCAGGCCCTTGTCATTTCTAGGCTGGACTATTGCAATGCTCTTCTGGCTGGACTTCCGTCAAACACAGTCAAACCTCTACAAATGATTCAGAATGCAGCGGCACGACTGGTCTTCAACGAGCCCAAAAGAGCCCATGTTACACCTCTCTTTATCTCCCTGCACTGGCTACCAGTCGCGGCTCGCATCAAGTTCAAGACACTGATGCTTGCATATAGAACAACCACTGGCTCAGCACCCGTTTACTTGCACTCTCTATTAACAAACTACATCCCCTCCAGAAATCTGAGATCTGCTAGTGAGCGACGCCTCGTGGTACCATCACAGAGAGGCTCTAAATCACTCTCCAGAACATTCTCGTTCATCATTCCTGGCTGGTGGAATGATCTTCCCACCCCTATCCAGAATGCTGGATCCCTGTCAATCTTCAAGCAACAACTGAAAACTCATCTCTTTCGACAGCACTTGACTTCATCCTAAACTTAAAAAAAATAAAAATAAATTATCTTTACTTATTCCTTCCTTTGGTAGTTTGTATTTATTTGAACAATGCCTGAGACTTGGTGTTGCAAGCACTTCGTCTGTCTGATTGCCTCTTCAAGATGAATCGCTTTATGTATTCCCCAATTGTAAGTCGCTTTGGATAAAAGCGTCTGCAAAACGACTAAATGTAAATGTAAATGTTCATACATACACACAAATAAGTTTTGTGCATATACATATACATATACATATACATATATTATACATATCTAGAATTCAAACACAATTTGTTTATTTGTACAGTGCTTTTCACAATACATATTCCAATGCAGCTTTACAGAAAATGCATTTAAAAAGAGTATTGCATTTAAAAGTTACAAATAAAAAGAGTAATGTCCATATGCCACAGTATTTGTACAGTTCCCGGATAATATAAATCATACAAGTAGATAATAACTATTTAAGTAGAAATTATAAATACCTTTAAAGCAATGATTACAAGCATCTTACCCAGACAGCAAGGGTGTCGGCCCAGATCCGACCCACAACTGGCCTGCATGGATTTCACACAGGCCAGATGTGGGCTGGATCTGGGCCGACACTCCTTGCTGTCTGGGTACATAATACATAATTAAATATCTTTTTTTTTTTTCTTAAGGTATAATACGAAGGTCTTAGACAACAAAAAGTTTAAAGAAATGATTTAGATGTACAGACAATTACTGTCCTGAACACTATTAAAACAATATTCATATTAAAACAATTGAATTACAACAAAACATCTTTTACTACACTACATCTTTTCTTTTGATAATTTTTGCATCAAAAGCAAAATTAAAGTAAATTTAAAACTACCCCAAGCAGTGTAAGTCTCTACTTCTAGTGCTTACTGTACATAATATTCACCAAGCTTAAAACAGTGCTACACAATGAGAATGAGATGAATCTGAATAATTACCACAGGGAAATTTTATATCACAGGGAAAGGTCTTACAAATGTGTGTCACCATTGTGTGCTTGAGTTGGTTCTAGTTGTTCGAGTTTTCTGCAATGCCGTTTTTGAGGTAAATGCGAGCCCTCCATCTGACTCCACAGCTTAAAGACAGTTCCCACCTTTTCGTTGTCTCTAAAAAAAAAGATTAAATATCTTTTTAATATTAAAATATTAATATATTAAATATATTATAGACACACATACATACATACAGTACATATATACACAAACACACACATAAGGTCAAAAGTTTACATACACCTTGCAGAATCTGCAAAATGTTAATTATTTTACCAAAATAAGAGGGATAAGACATTTACATATTGTCCACAAGAGAAAAAAAATGGTTGAATTTATAAAAATGACCCCGTTGTTTACATCCACTTGATTCTTAATACTGTGTTGTTCCCTGAATGATCCACAGCTGTGTGTTTTTGTTTAGTGATAGTGGTTCACGAGTCCCTTGTTTGTTCTGAACAGTTAAAACTGTCTGCTCTTCTTCAGAAAAATCCTTCAGCTCCCACAAATGCTGTGCTTTTCCAACATTTTTGTGTATTTGAACACTTTCCAGCAGTGACAGTGTGAAAAGATGGATCTCAAAATCATACAGAGGACAACTGAGGGACTCATATGCAACTATTACAGAAGGTTTAAACATTCACTGATGCTCCAGAAGAAAAAATAATGCATTAAGGGGGTGAAAATTTTTGAATTTGAAGAGGGGTAAATTGAACTTATTTTGTCTTGTGGGAAACATGTAATTACAGCAACATAGTGTTGGCCCAGATCCGGCCCGCATCTGGCCCGCGTGAAATCAATGCGGGCCAGATGCGGGCCGGATCTGGGCCGACACTGCTTGCTGTCTGGAAAGTATCTTCTGTAGCTTCTAGGGCAGTACTAAATGAAAAAAATATTTAGGCCAAATTAGAAAAATGTACACATTCTGTTTAAAAGTTTTCACCCCCTTAATGTATCGTGTTTCCTTCTGGAGCATCAGTAAGCGTTTTTCACTTCCAGTTCTTGTTGATTATATAATTATAAAATGATCGTACACAAAATTAATAGTAGTTATTATGATTGATGTGGTTTGGAATTGGTAAACGTGCTTAAAAATATATGATCGCCTAATAATTATGCACGCATTAGGGTTAGGGTTAAATGTTATCCATGGTTAGCATTTTTTAATTTTCCTGTAATCTAGTAATTTTGTCCTGCTTTGTGTGTAACAAAGATAATGTTCATTCTGCTTACTGTCCATAGGTGTAAAGTATAATAACTGATATAACAGAAGAAAAGCAAGGGGAAACTGTGCCACCTGTTTTATATATTAAAAAAATCCACAACTAATTGCATATTACACAGATATGTTATGAATGTATTTGTTTCATTTAGTATTACAAAGCAAGGAAGGCAATGTTTAAACCTTACACATAAGAGTCACAGTTTATTAACTGTGGAACTTAGTGCATGGGACATCAGTGTCATACACACTTCCTTTAATCACCGACTTGAGATGAAAAAGGGTTTGTACCCAAATGACACACAGACTATAGCATTGCTAGAGGACTATGACTGTCATAACAGGTATATTGTTCAGGATGAGTGTGAAGTTATTTGAAGGAGCATTTCTCCAGAAAGCTGCAATTCAAAATCGGCCCTAACAAACAATATGTTTTGAACAGCACAAGTTGTAACATTATCAGGCACTCATTATTATCAATACTCAATTATCAATTGTGGCATTCAAATAGCTTGAATAACTCAAACTCCACTGAAAAAAAAAAAAAAAAGACTCACCTTACTATTTGACAGTCCCGGCTCTCAGGTGGAAGCTGAAATTGAAACAGATCGTTATATAGTGTTGCTGGACAATTTCTCAGTTCATTTACCCAATTAACACGGAGCATACCGTTAACAGAAATAAAAGCATATTTTGGCAAAGCTTTTATAAATAAAAACGATAACAAACAATATAATGTAATACATGTCTGTCTCCTCAGTGCCCCTCTGTTTCTATCATTCAGTGTGCCTGAAAGCGTTCTGCCTGCTTATTCAAGGGGACTGGGCTGGTCAAAAGTTTGGACACATTACTGTTTTTAATGTTCTTGAAATAAGTCTCTTATGCTCATCAAGCCAGCATTTATTTGATCAAAAATACAGAAAAAAGAAAAACGAATATTGTGAAGTATTAAAAATAATGAAATGAAATAAAATAATGGTTTTCTATTTTAATATACTTCAAAATATAATTTATTTCTGTGATCAAAGCTGAATTTTCAGCATCATTACTCGTGTTCAGTGTCACATGATCCTTCAGAAATCATTATAATATACTAATTGGATACTCCGTTGTTATCGATGTTGGAAACAGTTGTGCTGCTTAATTTTTTTGGGAACCTGTGATACTTTTTTCAGGATTTATTGATGAATAAAAAGTTAAAAAGAAAAGCATTTATTTATTCAGCTTTGCCATCACAGAAATAAATTATATTTTAATTACAATTTTAAAAGTAATTATCAGTTAAAATATGTTTTTATGAATATATTGTAAAACGTAATTTATTTCTGTGATCAAAGCTGAATTTTCAGCATCATTACTCCAGTCTTCAGTGTCACATGATCTTCAGAAATCATTCTATTATTATTTGCTGCTCAAGAAACATTTCTGATTATTATCAGTTGAAAAACAGTTATGCTCCTTAATATATGCTTAATATATGCAGAAACCATGATATACCATGATATAATTCAAATGTTTGGTGTGTGTTATTTAATAGAAATGACTGTTTTTATTCAGCAAATAGGCATTAAATTGATAAAAGTAAAAACATTTATAATGAAGCAAAAAATATATTTCAAATAAATGATGTTCTTTTGAACTGTCTATTCATCAAAGAATCATAAAAATGTTTCCAGAAAATTTTCTGGATTTTTTTTTTCTTTTTTATTATTACATCTAATAATAATAAGAACCATTACTGATAACTGAGCACCAATAAGAATCCAGCACTAATTCAACATGTTAGAATGATTTCTGAACGATCATGCACTGAAGACTGCAGTAATGATGCTGAAAATTCACAGGAATAAATTACATTTTAAAATATATTCAAATGATATTTCACAATATTACTTTTTTAATTGTATTTTTGATCAAATAAATGCATGCAGCCTTGAGGGTTAGCACTTAAACGTTAACATTGCTAGCCCACCATGACTAATTATCAGGCAGCAAACTTAAACATTAAATTTTAATAGAAGCAGTCAAAATTACTAAAGTTTAAATTAAGTAATCAAGTTAAAATTCGTTAATTACGTATAACGTTAATTACATACCTCTGGACCGTTTTCTTCATGTTAGCAAGTCCTCTGATAATAGGCCTAAAGTGTTCACCGGTCCAACACCGATCTAAGGAGCAATAAAAACACCAAACCTTTAAGTTATCAAGTACACAACATAATAAGAAATTAATTTGTTAGTAGAACAGTGTGACATACCTTGGTGAAGTTGTTGAGGATAACAGCGTACAGTCCGTGCTTCAATCGTCTTGACGTCTTCTTCTTCTTCTATTAAGGTTTATTGGCGGTTGGCAAACAACTTTTTGGTGCATTACCGCCACCATCTGGTATGAGTGTGGACCAGAATGTTGTGTATAAGCATTGTTTTTTTAAAGAAACAACAACTATATCCTTCCACTTAAATTGGTTTCTCTAAGATATTGAAACAGTATATTACAACACATTTTTTTTACTCTTTCCGCAAAATGCTAATCGAGCCAGCATTTATTTGATCAAAAATACAGAAAAAAGTATTACAATTTAAAATAATGGTTTTCTATTTTAATTTACTTCAAAATACAATTTATTGCTTTGATCAAAGCAAATATCTTTGACGTCTTCTGTTCTGAACTGCAGAAAAAAAACACGCTCGTTTCGGACGCGGCCCGGATCTGCTCTGCGACAGTAGTTCCCGCCGTTCAGGTTTGAAAACGGATCCGGCACAGAGTCAACTGCTGTCTGGGCTTCTTCCATATAAGTACTGATGGAATTTGCGAATTCCAAAGATTATACTCAGAGCCTCCCGCTCACCATTGGGGCACAGATGTGATAGCACAGCGCCCACCTCATATGGGGAAGCATCACAGGCGAGACGAATGGGTAGCTCTGTTCGATTGCTTCAGTCTGTTGTGCTGCTGAGAGGTTTGTGTTTGTAGCTCCGTGTACCTTCGCTTTTTATTGAATCTCTACTTTACTTTCAATCCCTTTTGTCTAAAGTGATAATATATAACTTAATTCCCACCATATTTCTGGTGTTATCTTTCAAACTAATCTAACTAATTTGATCGTTCTCCTTTAAAAACCGCGAGTGCAGCTTGTTAGCCCGTTAGCTTGTCACTCGTGGTTCCATTTGCATTTCTATTCGCGCCTATTATTATTTTATTTTTCCTCGCTCCGTTTTCATGAGCTCATCAAACAACAGTGGTAAGTGGTAAGTTAAGTTGGTATCATTCATCAATCACGGTGAGTAATGGCTTCTTCTCCTGCTATTGTTGTTTGCACTGTTTGCCACATGTACAGTTTATCTGTCTCTGTCAGCAGCGAGGATTCACATGTGATAAATGCAGGGAAATAGTTAGGCTGACAGAGAAGGTTTTAGAACTAGAGACACGCATCCAAACTTTAGTTGAGGATAGTAAGAATGTGAGGGCTGTAGATACTGCTTTGGATGCGACTAGCTCAAGGAGTCCTGTACATTGTTCGGTTTCGGTTGAGCCCGTGCAGCAGGGCAACTGGGTGACAGTGAGGCGGCATAGTCGCGGGTCAAAACACCACTCTTCCGTTCGATCAGAACATCAAACAGGTTCTCCCCACTCGGTGACGCACCCACCGAGAAACCTGATGAAAGTGCTCTAGTTATTGGCGATTCTATTGTACGGAACGTGAAAATAGAGACACCAGCCACCATAGTCCATTGTTTACCGGGAGCCAGAGCGCCTGACATCTTGGCAAATTTAAAAGTGCTGACTAATGCTAAACGTAAATTCAGTAAGATTGTTATCCACGTCGGCGCTTAATGATGTTCGACTTCGCCAGTCGGAGATCACCAAAATAATGTTAAAGAGGTGTGTGAACTTGCAAGTACGATGTCAGACACTGTAATATGCTCTGGTCCGCTCCTGCTTACCGTGGTGATGAGATTCATAGCAGACTGTCGTCACTTAATGGCTGGATGTCTAAGTGGTGCCCGCAAAATAACATAGGCTTTATAGACAATTGGAAGAATTTTTGGGGCAGACCTGACCTGTTGAAAAGAGATGGTGTTCATCCCTCTTGGGGTGGTGCCGCTCTTCTCTCTAGAAATATGGCACATAGTCTTAGAGTTTGTACTTGACTAACTGGAGCCCAGGTCAGGAAGCAGACAGACTGGCTAAACCGATCGTCTGCTAGCCGCCTCACGCCACCAAAGTCAGTTAACTCTCAGCACATAGAAACTTTTTCACCTAGATATCACACTATAGAGACTGTGTCTGTTCCCGAACTAGAAAATACAGAAAACATCCAAACCAAAGTAATAGTAACAATTTAATTGATGTTCAACAAATAAAAAACGATATAATACAGATAAACACATGATAAAGCTTGGCTTATTAAATATTAGATCCCTTTCTTCAAAAGCACTTTTGTAAATGATATGTTCACTGACCATAAACTAGATGTGCTTTGTCTGACAGAAACCTGGCTAAAACAAGATGATTACATTACTTTAAACGAGTCTACACCCCAAGATTACTGTTACAAACATGAACCGCGTCCAAAAGGTAAAGGGGGAGGTGTTGCTACAATTTATAGAAATATTTTCAGTATCTCTCAGAGGTTGGGTTTCAAGTATAATTCGTTCAAAGTAATGGTGCTTCATATAACGTTATCCAAAGAAACAAGTGTTAATGATAAATCCCTGTGATGTTTGTACTGGCTACTGTATACAGGCCACCAGGGCACCATACAGACTTTATTAAAGAATTTTCTGATCTTCTATCAGAGTTAGTGCTGACTGCAGATAAAGTCCTAATCGTTGGTGATTTTAATATCCATGTTGATAATGACAGAGATTCGTTGGGATCAGCATTTATAGACATTCTAAACTCAATTGGTGTTAAACAACACGTGTCAGGACCTACTTATTGTCGAAATCATACTCTAGATTTAATACTGTCACATGGAATTGATGTCAGTGGCGTTGAAATTTTGCAGCAGAGCGATGATATCTCAGATCATTATCTAGTCTCCTGTATATTCCATATAGCTAAAGCTGTAAAGCCAACTTCTTGTTACAAATATGGTAGAACCATTACCTCTACCACAAAAGACTGCTTTATAAATAATCTTCCTGACTTATCTCAGTTCCTCAGCATATCCAATAGCTCAGAACAACTTGATGATGTAACAGGAACTATGGACTCTCTCTTTTCTAGCACTTTAGATGCGGTTGCTCCTTTACGCTTAAGGAAGATTAAGGATAAGAGTCCAACACCATGGTATAATGAGCACACTCGCGCCCTAAAGAGAGCAGCCCGGAAAATGGAGCGCAGCTGGAGGAAAACTAAATTAGAGGTATTTCGTTTAGCTTGGCGGGAAAGTACCCTATCCTACAGAAAAGCATTAAAAACTGCTAGATCTGATTACTTTTCGTCTCTTCTAGAAGAAAACAAACATAACCCCCGATATTTATTCAATACAGTAACTAAATTAACGAAAAATCAAGCATCAACAGGTGTTGGCATTTCCCAAGAGCATAGCAGTAATGACTTTATGAATTACTTCACTTCCAAGATCGATACTATCAGAGATAAAATTGTATCCCTGCAGCCGTCAACTACAGTATCGCATCAGATAGCGCACAATAGACCCCCTGAGGAACAATTCCACTCATTCTCTACTGTAGGAGAGGAAGAATTGTATAAACTTGTTAAATCATCTAAACCAACATCATGTATGTTAGACCCGATTCCATCTAAACTACTAAAAGAGCTACTTCCAGAAGTCATAGATCCTCTTTTGGCTATTATTAATTCATCATTGTCATTAGGATATGTCCCCAAAACCTTCAAATTGGCTGTTATTAAGCCTCTCATTAAAAAACCACAACTTGACCCCAAAGATCTAGTTAATTACAGACCGATCTCAAATCTCCCTTTTCTGTCAAAGATACTAGAAAAGGTAGTATCCTCACAATTATATTCCTTCCTAGAGAAAAATGATATCTGTGAGGAATTCCAGTCAGGATTTAGATCGTATCATAGTACTGAGACTGCTCTCATTAGAGTTACAAATGACCTGCTTCTATCATCTGATTGTGGTTGTATCTCTTTATTAGTTCTACTGGATCTTAGCGCTGCGTTCGACACTATCGACCACGACATTCTTTTGAATAGACTACAAAACTTTGTTGGCATTAGTGGAAGTGCCTTAGCATGGTTCAAATCGTACTTATCTGACCGCCATCAGTTCGTAGCAGTGAATGAAGAGGTATCATATCGATCACAAGTGCAGTATGGAGTACCTCAAGGCTCAGTACTAGGGCCGTTACTTTTCACGCTCTATATGTTACCCTTGGGAGATATTATCAGGAGACATGGTGTTAGCTTTCACTGTTATGCTGATGATACTCAGCTCTATATTTCTTCGCGGCCCGGTGAAACACACCAAATTGAGAAACTAACGGAATGCATAGTCGATATAAAAAACTGGATGACGAGTAATTTTTTACTGCTAAATTCTGAAAAAACAGAGGTGTTAATTATCGGACCTAAAAACCCCACATGTAACCTAGAACATTATCTAACACTTGACGGCTGCTCTGTCAATTCTTCTTCATCAGTCAGGAACCTAGGTGTGCTGTTCGATAGCAATCTGTCATTTGAAAGCCATGTTTCTAGCATCTGTAAAACTGCATTTTTCATCTCAAAAGCATATCTAAATTGCGACCAATGCTCTCAACGTCAAATGCAGAAATGTTAATTCATGCGTTTATGACCTCAAGGTTAGACTATTGTAATGCTTTATTGGGTGGTTGTTCTGCACGCTTGATCAACAAACTACAGTTGGTCCAAAATGCAGCAGCTAGAGTCCTTACTAGAACCAGGAAATATGACCATATTAGCCCGGTTCTGTCAACACTGCACTGGCTCCCTATCAAGCATCGGATAGATTTTAAAATCTTGTTAATTACTTATAAAGCCCTGAATGGTTTAGCTCCTCAGTACTTGAGCGAGCTCTTATCGCATTATAGTCCTCCACGTCCGCTGCGTTCTCAAAACTCTGGCCGTTTGATAATACCTAGAATATCAAAATCGACTGCGGGCGGCAGATCCTTTTCCTATTTAGCACCCAAACTCTGGAACAGTCTACCTAACACTGTTCGGGAGGCAGACACACTCTGTCAGTTTAAATCTAGATTAAAGACCCATCTCTTTAGCCTGGCTTACACATAACACATTAATACGCTTCTATTATTCAAATCCGTTAAAGGATTGTTAGGCTGCATTAATTAGATCAACCGAACCGAACACTCCCCATAACACACGATGTACTCGTTACATCGTAAGTTGAATGGCATCTGCGCTAATGTTTGTCTGTTTTTTCCTAGTCTGTTTCTCGGTCCGTGTCCGATCAGATGGTGGGTCGGCGCCGGAGGTGGCGTCTGCGGCCCTGATCGTCGGCGGAGACCAGGACGCCCGGATGACCCCCAGAGATATATCCCCAGATATATCAACCTAAAATAACAAAATAACTAAAATATAATAAAATACCTAACTACATAATACTACTATTGTTAGAAATTGCAACAAAATTAAAATAGAAATAGAAACTTTTGAACTGCGGGTTTCGTCTGGTCAGAGGAGAACTGGCCCCGACTGAGCCTGGTTTCTCCCAAGGTTTTTTTCTCCATTATGTCTCAGAGGAGTTTTGGTTCCTTGCCGCTGTCGCCTCTGGCTTGCTCAGTTGGGGACACTTAATTTCTAGCGATTATCGCCGATTTGATTGCACAGATACTATTTAAACTAAACTGAGCTAGACAATGACATCTCTGAATTCAATAATGAAATGCCTTTAACTGAAAATTGAGTGTTTAATCTTATCATTATACATTACTGACACTCTATCCTCCAATTTGATACTGTTAAGTGCTTTGACACAATCTGTATTGTAAAAGCGCTATATAAATAAAGGTGACTTGACTTGACTTGACTCTGGATCATAATGCATGAGTACAGCTGGTGAGGTAAAGAGATCCATTGCTTTTTGGAATGATTGTTCACAGGCCACACTCCAGTACCATTTACTTTCTTTACAGAGAAGAGTATTAAGTGGATTCAAAACAGACGCCAAATTTGGAATGAAATGGCCATAGTAGTTAATCATCCCCAGGAAAGAACGTAATTGACTTACGTTAGCTGGTGTGGGCGCTTCCATAATCACTTTAATCTTTTCTGGTGATTTGGGTAGTTCAGTGGTGTTAATGTAATGACCCAAGTACTCCAGTGACTGTTTGAAAAATTCACATTTTTCACGCTGCAATTTCAGATCATATTTTTCCAGTGTAGTGAGAACTTGGTCTAGTGTCTTTAGGTGCTCCGCATCATCTCATCCTGTTATCAGTATGTCATCTAGATAGCAGTGGGTGTTTGGAATCCCCAAGTGAACTTGGTCCATCGCTTTCTGAAATAATGCAGGAGCTGGGGCAATCCCGAAGGGTAGACGGTTATAGCAAAATAGCCCTTTTTGAGTGGATATGGTGAGTAATTTCTTTGACTCCTGTGCCACTGGCATCTGCAAGTAAGCGTTTGACAAATCCAGCTTACTGAATAACTGACCACCATCTAGAGATGCAAAAAGATCTTCTATGCGTGGAAGTGGGTAGTGGTCCACACAAATGGCTGGGTTGAGTGTCAATTTAAAATCACCACACAGTCTCACTGAACCATCTTTCATCATCACTGGTACCACAGGCGTGGCCCACTCACTGTACTGTATTGGTGAATTCACTCCTTTCTGTTAAACGTGTCAATTCAGCCTCAACTTTTGGTCGAATGGTGTACGGTACTACCCTTGGCTGATAGAATTTTGGAGTATGATCAGGCTTTAATCTAATCTTTGCTTCAGTTCCTTCCATAGTGCCCAATTCTTTCCCAAAAACTTTGGAGTGCCGTTTTAACACCATTTCTATAGTGTCTGCAACTCCATGCTTGACTGTTTTTATGTCTTTCCAGTTAAGTTTTATAGATCTTGTAGAGGATTTTTATTGATATTAATCAGAATTACTTAGACGTAATCAAGGTGAATTTTGCCAAAAATGTATCTATTGAGTCTAACATTATAATCTAAGGTCTTTCTGTGTAAAATGTATACGTGGCAGGCACATCTGGAAGAAATGAGGAGTGGGCTTTCTCCCCCTTACCGTAACAAAGTCTAGAGGGTCTCTTCTCCTCTGGGACAGATAGAATTACATACACAAGTGAAATGTATGCATATGACTTAACGTTTAGAATCCGCCTTAAACAGTTGAGAAGCCTTTCTGCAGAGAGAGCTTCGGTTTTATTCTGGTTGAATAAAATCTATTCTTTTGATATAAAAACTCCAAGTGTGCGTTTCTTTCTTTGAGAAGAGGCGGACGACACTTCATTTGGCAACGAGGATGGGATTTGGAAAAGAGCAACGGAGTGGACAGGCACTCTGAACAGATTCTGACGAACAACACATGAAAAGTGGCCACTAATTAATCAGGTAAGCGTTTTTGCTTATATAATTATGTGTTGTTTGCAAAATCTGTTCTTAGTGGTAAGGTCATTTAAATTTTGCTCTTCCAAAAATTAATTAAGTGTAAAAAACGTAAAAGGGAGTTTTTATTCCAGAAGAAATAACTGCATGCATTATCTGGTTTATTGGTTATGGCCTTGATAAGGAACTTAAACTGAAATTAGAAGGTGCAGGCAGATTTTACATTGCTAGCAATGGTCTGTGTTTATTTGGACTGGGCCTGAAGGGACAGAAATAGACGTGAAGCAGATATAGTATAGAAAGCGTGCAAGACCTACGATACCGCCCTGATTAAATTAAAAAAGACAAAAAAAATTGTAAGGTTACAGGGATCAGCTTGGGTAGGCAAAAAATTCCTGGCAGAAGCTTGTTCTTTCACTTAGAGAGAGAGAAAGGAGGGGTTACAGTGAGAGAACCAGCGTTTTGGAGCAGGTGAATACTCGAGAGAAAAAAAGCTTTGTTTTGAAGAATGTTTTAAACTGTGTCCGTGTCCGAATGCATATGGGTGTGAAAGACTGAGAGTGAATGAGAAAACAAATAAATTCCGATTGGGTTTGGGGAGAGAAGTGTGCCTTTTTCTAAATGGAGAACGGCCGCAGCTCTTGTCACACTCAAGAGGGATGAATGATTGATAAGCCCTAAAATAAAGGGATAATTTATGAGAGAAAATCCTTATAAAAGGATACAGTATGAGAGAATGAGCCCTAAATAAATAAATAAACATAATAAAGGGACTTGTATGAATGTTATTTTAAAAAAAGTATTCCAAGATATAGACTTTGCCGATTATTGAAATAATAATAGATTAATTAAAATACGATATATATTAGAGGTCGACCGATTCATCGGTTTTGCCGATCGGTTATATATAAAAATCCATGCCGATAGTTTTCCGGTTTGCAACCGTTGCCTGAATGGCTGAGAAGGGTCCGCTGGCATTATACAGTACGAGAGCGGCCTCTAGAGGCGGAAATCACTGACAGCACGTGTTGTTTATTTTGACACGTGACACTGCGCGCTGCACAGAGCGGGAAACTCCAGACGCGCATTTAAATACAGCCGACAGAAAAGCCTGCCGCGGAACAGAACGCCATTCACATAGTCACATAATAATATATTTATTATTTAATGTTAATGTTATGTTAATAGATGAATAAAAATATTGCACGTGCTTAAAACTAAAGACTTCCAAAATTTGTATCTTGTTGTCCCTGGGAGACAGTATGAAGGTTAATCCATTACAGAATTTCAGAGATTTGGGTTTGATCTAACCAAATATAACTTGTGTAGTGCAATGTTGAATGAGAGCAAGATTGGGTGACCAAGTTCATAGAAATTTTTAATCAAAAGCTATAGGATATTTAAAAATAGTAATGGAATTTGTTGATTAAATAATTAAATTAAATAAAAGGAATTATTTTATGTTGGTTGGGAAAATTTATTCACCATTACTAGATTATTCTAAACCATGCAAATATAGAAGAAAAATTATGATTGATGTCTTTAGTTTACCATACATACTGTTGTAACAGAAAGGATTCTTTTGTTTAATTATAATACATAATAAAGGTAGATTACTGCTGCTTTCTGCATTTTGCAAAGAAAAAACTGCTTGCTATTTTTCTGCAACGAAGAACTTGCTTTACTAAAATAGAATAAGGGAACTGCTGTTTTTAACCAGATTACCTTTTTTATTTATTTACTTTGTAACGGTGGTGGCCCTAAGAGTATTAAAAAAACATATTACTCATCACTTTTGTTCGGGCGCCAGACAGGGTTTAAAACCTGTCAATAAATAAACTCCGGATAACTCATTAAAACCACCAAAGTACACAAAGAAGTCTTAAAGGAGAAATGAATCAAACTAGACATACAATACACTGCATATGCAAATTTATTACACAGCGAAAATACGTGTGAAATACAACACAATGGTCCATACATTCAAGATGCCTTGAGTCAAGGTTACATTTCACTTAACCCCTCCATATAAACCAGGGAAGGAGAAAGTAGTAGGAAAAAACAACAACGAAAGAGAAGAGTAAAGACTGAGGGGGAAAGACTAATTTTCAGAAACCCGACTTAAATAAGGTTGATGCAGTGCCGTTTCCTCAATGCCGATTTCGCTTCCGTGAAACCTTAAGTTTCAAATACAATGAAGCCCCTCCCTACAGCCCAAACGTAAGAAAAAAAAAAAAAAACTTAATCAGAGCAAACCCTTAATTATTTAGAATTTACAACTCAGTTTCCATTTTCCACATAAGCAAAGAAAAAATGAACAAAAACAAATATATACAAGTGTATAATGGGGTCGTTTGTATGACGTGCATAGCGTGTGTGTAGTGTGTGCGTCAGCGTTTTTTTTTAGAAAGAGTACATGGTGTGTGTATGCATTTCACTTATACCGTGTGCAGCTGGTCTTCAGCTTGGAGCATTAAGAGTACAGATGGACAACAGAATCTTCGTTCACAGCACGAACTAGAAGACTGGTAATGAGGCATAGTCCAGGACACGCACTTCTGCCAGCAACCAAAAGAAAGAGTTTGCATCACAACAAACCCCACCACACACCTGACATGACATCCAAAAATCTAAGTAAGTACTAGTTACCCCTGCAGACCACTATTTTCGTCCTTCACGTCACTCCTACTTCCAAACAGACTCACTCTTCGCACCATAGCACGCGCTACTCCCACCTCGTCACATCCCCGCAGCAGCGAGACTTCTCACACTTCCGTCATGCGTGAACCAGATCTTAACCCTCCTTAAATAACTGGTCCCTAATTATCCGTTTAACCAGAAACGTAAACAATCACGTGGCGATCAACTTCCGTTCTGCCACACTCCCCCCTCCATGAAAAAACAACAACTCCCAGTTGTTGAATTTGTGGTAAGTTAAAACCCCAAGAAATCTTCTTCCTCATCAGAGGTTTCCTGGAAGAGCTCCTGTAGTTTCTTCTGGCTGCGGGACTCCAATTCCTCCGCAGTAGGAAAACAAGGTTTCAAGTTACATACATGCACATTACGCACATCCTCTCCTGTGGACTCTAGGGCAACTCTATAATTTATTGGTCCCAACTGTTGGATAATGCGATACGGACCTTTCCATTTCGGTGCCAACTTGGCACTGAAGTTGCGTTTAGCACTTGACTGAGGAAAGTTTCGAATCCATATACGATCTTTCTCTTTAAATTCCACTTCCCGTCGGTTTTTTTTATAACTTCTCAACTGCCTTGTTTGTGCTCTTTTACAGTTTTCTTTGGCATTCTTTTGAAGCTGGGTCAACTCATGTACAACATCATATGAAGATCCAGACGGTAAGAGATTGCTTCCATGCAACAGTTTATCCAAAGGGCTGTGAAGTTTTCTACCTAGATGGAGCTCAGCAGGTGTCATTTCGAAAGATTCCTGAACTGCACTATTGAGTGCGAAACGGAACTCTGATAAGTGATGATCCCAACTTTTGTGGTTGTCTTCCACAAAAGCAGATATCATAGACTTCAGGGTGCGGTTGACCCTTTCGGTCATGTTAGTTTGTGGATGGTGAGCGGTTGTTAACTTGTGTGTCACACTCCATTTCTCACATAGTTCCGTGAATAAAGTGGAGACAAATTGAGTTCCTCTGTCAGACAAGATAAAATCAGGCACGCCCCACCTGGTAAGTATTTCTTTCCTCAGGATTTCAGCGATGGCTGATGCTGTGGCATGTCTCAAGGGAAACAGCTCTACCCATCGGGTAAAGTAGTCTACAAAGACGAGCAGGTATTGATGTTGTTTGGAACTTTTTGGTAAGGGTCCCATAATATCTACTCCAAGCATCTCACTCGGTCTTGACGTGATAATGGGTTGCATTTTACCGGCAGGCTTTCTATTTTCACTCTTAATGGTTTGACATTTTATGCAGTTCTTGACATATCTTTTTACGTCAGTCCACATACCTTGCCAATATGCAACATCTTGGACTCTTTTGTAGGTTTTGAAGACACCAAGATGACCACTCAACGGACTGGAATGGTAATACTGAAGAAGGGTGGATACCAGACTCCGAGGAATCACTACCCGGTACCGGATCTTACCCTCTGACAGGTGAGTGATGTAATACAACTTATCTTCAATTACTGTGTACTGTTCGCTTTCAGGTGTTTGATGCTCTGCCAAAAACTGAAAAATCTTAGTGATTTCAAGATCACCATGTTGTTCACTCCATATAGTTTCAGGAGAAATTGGGAACTCTGAATCCTCCGACTTAGTGTACATTATATTACACTCAGGTAGGTGATGCACTCGAGAAAGAGCATCAGGAGCAACATTCAACATTCCTTTCCGATATTCCAACACAAAATCAAATCTCTGTAGTCGAAATGCCCATCGAATGAGTCTACTGGTCGTTTTGGTGGAATTCATTACCCACTGCAAAGAAGAATGATCTGTGATGACAGTGAACAGTCGATGTTCCAAATAATGTTGCCACTTCTCAAGAGCCCACACTACGGCAAGACACTCTTTCTCTGTAGTGGAGTAATTTATTTCTGCTTTGTTCAAGCTACGACTGGCATAAGCAATCACCTGTTCACGACCTTGTTCTTTTCGTTGAGTCAGGACAGCGCCCAATCCTGTGTCACTTGCATCAGTATATACAGTGAATGGCAACTCCAACTGTGGATGCCCCAGAATTGGTGGTGATGAAAGAAAAGCTTTCAAGTGGTCGAAGGCTTGTTGACATTGATGTGTCCAATGAAATGACTTGTTTTTCTTCTTCAGAGCATTGAGTGGTTCAGCAATCTGAGAGAAGTTTGGCACGAATCGATGATACCATCCAGCTAATCCCAGGAATCGTTGGACTTCCTTAAGATTTTCTGGGACTGGGTAAGTATAAATGGCCTCTACTTTACTTGGATCAGCAGTCACTCCTTGACTGTTGACAACATGACCCAAGAAGGAAATCTCACGAAGACATAGTTTGCATTTTTTCAGGTTCAGGGTTAAACCAGCTGATTGCAACTTTTGCAAGATCACCTGAATGTCCGTAAAGTGTTGTTCCATCGTGGGAGAATAAATGATGATGTCGTCAATATAGACGAAGCATTAAATTGGTATAGCCCACCTGATGTAATGAAAGCGGTCTTCTGTTTACTTGCCGGATCCATCGGAACTTGCCAATACCCACTGTTGAGATCCAAAGTGGAAAATATTGTTGCACCAGAGAGGGACTCAAGAATTTCTGTGATGTTTGGTAGTGGATAGGCATCACTTTCAGTGATGGCATTGACTTTCTGATAGTCAACACAGAACCTGAGACTTCCGTCCTTTTTAGGTACTAGGACGACTGGTGATGCCCATGCAGAATATGAAGGTTCAATAATACCAGCATTCAACATGTCTTAAATTTGCTCTTTAACTATAGTTTGTTTGATAGGTGAAAGTCGATATGCACGCTGTTTAATAGGTACTTGCTGATGAATGTACAGACAATGTTCCAGAACATTAGTTCGTCCTGGCCGACGAGTGCATACAGTGGGGTAGGATTCCATGATCTGTCGAAGCTGGTTGTCTTCATCGAGCAGTAAGTAAGCTTCTTTGACCAGTTTGTCAATCAAAACTTGATCCTCAGCAAGTGTGGAAACAATTTCTCTTGACACTATTGTAGGTGAAGGTGGAGGAACAGCACTTAAAAGTGTCAGATTTTGTTGAGATCTGATAAACTGCTTGGTGCTCAATGAATTCTGTGTTCTGTTTACAGGAATACTAGCAGATCCCGGTTGGAAATAATATTCAGTTCCAGGAGCACTCTTAAAGAAATATTTTCCCTCAGCAATATTAAGTTGAATTCCACTCAAGAAAATAAAATCCAAACCTAAGACAACTGCATAGGTCAAAGACGTTGAGGTAAGTACTACTGCACGTGTTGGAAAACTCTGATCATGCAGGGTTATCAAAAAGTTGATCCATCCCAGGGGAACTTCACCTTGACCATTTGCCAAGTAGAGGGGTCCAGACGTCCATGGTTGAAGACTCTCTGGTAGGAAAAATTCCTTCCACAAACTCTCATGCAGGAGGGCGTAACTGGCTCCTGTGTCAAGAATGGCCTTTCCTTTCCAGGCACCAAGGTTAATTGGAATGACCAGTTGTTGAGGTACTGTGCCTTGAATACCATTTGTGGAATGTTTTGTTTTAAGAGAGGATGCAGTCTTGATAGCGGAGACGGCATTGTTGGTGGGTAAACCTGCAGAATTCTGATTCAGTGAATGTGATTGAGCCCTCTTACTTTGAGAAGGTTGCATTGGTGGAAATGGTTTGTTAAAAGATGAAGTGTACCGTCCTTTGCAACGCCAGCACTGAACTGAAGCCTTGTCCAATTGCTGGTTTTCAAGTGCTCGTGATGACACAGATTGCTGTTTATAAGATAAACTGCTTTCATACCGTTGTTGTTGCTCATAATCCTTCTCCAATTGATGTCCTAGCTTCACCAACTCCTCTACAGTGAATACTCTGCTGCGGAGCTGACTGGCAAGGTGAGGTTTAATATTTTTCAGAATCATCTTTACTATTTCACTTTCAGTCAGGTTTGATTTCCACCTCTTGCACAAAGCTCTGTAACAAAAAGCAAAGTCTCTAATGGGTTCATTCTTTCCTTGAGTTCTTGTTCTCACCCTTTCCGCCAACTCATCTTCGTAGTCTTCAGAAAGAAACGCAGAGAGAAAAACGGCCTCAAATTCAGCCCAGGTGAATACAGAGGTACGTGCAACTTCCCACCGGTCACGAGCAGTTCCATACAAGACTGTGCGGAATGTAGCTAAAAGATCCACATCTGCTAAAGGATGCAATGCCAGAAAATCTTGACATCGCATCAGATAGTTCAGTGGGTCTGTATCATCAGTTGATTTTCCAAATGTGGGAAAGGTAAGTCTTAAATGATCACTTTTAGTTATAGAAGGGGATATATCTGTACTAGAAAGTACTGGACCTGAGGAGGCTTGCACACTGATAGAAGAGGTAATTACTGGTTGTGGTTGAGAAGTTGTCAGCTCTTTTATCTGTGTTTGAAGATCTTTAGACAAGTCTGAATTCAACTTTTGAACGTTACTACACAAATCATCCATTTGGATTTTGCATTGATGAAACTCTTTTGTAAGCTGCTCTTGACTGTCTTCCAGACTCTGAGAAGTGACTTTAAGATCCTGTTGAACCTCTGCTTGAAACTGCTGGATAAGGAAACGCACTTCAGACACAAGAGTAGCCCTAATTTGGTTTAATTCCTCTGTGATCAAACGTTTTGTGACTTTAGTCCATTGGTCCATCTCTGCCTCCATCTTTTGTTGGTTGTCAGCAATACACTTGAATAATTGTTTCTGATTGTCCTCCATTGTAACTACTGCAGTTGACACTTGAGTTGAATGCTGAACATACTTATCTTTTACCTCTTGGGTGAGTTCTGAAACTGTGGTCTCCTGTCGCTGAATAAATTGCTTTAACATGTCCAAATCACCTTGTACCGGTTTCATCAGTTGTTGTGTCCCTTTTCCAGGTGTTTGTAACTCACGTGGTAACTCCTGTTGCCCCACAGATGAAGACGATTCGGGAGTGGTACAAATCTGCATGGAACTTACATTCGGATCCCAGGTGAGATTTTGCACTGGAGTACTGCCAGACAGAACGGATGACACAAACTGCACTTGGGTTCCAGGTTGCAATGTTTGATCGGAATTTGGGAAATATGCATGAGAGATAACAGGGACTGGTGGCTGCCAGCTAGGAGTTTCCACTTCAGGTACATCCATCTCTACAAATGTTGAGGGGGAAGATGTATTAATGGACATGTCAGTATATTAAGTAAAAAATAAAAATCAGTAAATGATCAATGGTCTTTGTGTCTTTTTTGTTTGTTTGTTGTTTTTTGTTTTGTTTTGTTTTCTGGGGTCAAAATAACAAACTGGGACAAAAATAATAAACTTGGGCAAAATAAAGATTACAAAATGTTCAATTATAAACTAACAAATTCGACAATGCACATCAAATCTAACAGGCAACAGATCAAACAAGTGGTAAATCACCAAATTTTAGCGGTTCAATTTCACACATGCACAACATGCATATTCAACCACTTTGAAGCATTTTTTTTTTCCAAAGCATTGAAACTCAGTTGCACAATTTTAACTGCAGAGTTCACATTCACGGGAGACATTATTCAAGAAATCATTTCAAATTCACCATTCATTTGGGGACCAAAAACAGTGCCGATCATGCAAAGAAAGAATTTTCCGCAGTTTAAAATTCAATACACATGTTTAATTTACAAAACTTAATTTGATTCATTCCCCTCAACACTTCAAAAATACAGACTCTCTCTCCTTTTCATGTCAATTGCTTAGGATGTCTGTTTAATTTTAGTTCATAGTCCCTGTTCGGGCGCCAATTCTGTAACGGTGGTGGCCCTAAGAGTATTATAAAAACATATTACTCATTACTTTTGTTCGGGCGCCAGACAGGGTTTAAAACCTGTCAATAAATAAACTCCGGATAACTCATTAAAACCACCAAAGTACACAAAGAAGTCTTAAAGGAGAAATGAATCAAACTAGACATACAATACACTGCATATGCAAATTTATTACACAGCGAAAATACGTGTGAAATACAACACAATGGTCCATACATTCAAGATGCCTTGAGTCAAGGTTACATTTCACTTAACCCCTCCATATAAACCAGGGAAGGAGAAAGTAGTAGGAAAAAAAAAAACAACAACAAAAGAGAAGAGTAAAGACTGAGGGGGAAAGACTAATTTTCAGAAACCCGACTTAAATAAGGTTGATGCAGTGCCGTTTCCTCAATGCCGATTTCGCTTCCGTGAAACCTTAAGTTTCAAATACAATGAAGCCCCTCCCTACTGGCGTGTGTATGCATTTCACTTATACCGTGTGCAGCTGGTCTTCAGCTTGGAGCATTAAGAGTACAGATGGACAACAGAATCTTCGTTCACAGCACGAACTAGAAGACTGGTAATAAGGCATAGTCCAGGACACGCACTTCTGCCAGCAACCAAAAGAAAGAGTTTGCGTCACAACAAACCCCACCACACACCTGACATGACATCCAAAAATCCAGGTAAGTACTAGTTACCCCTGCAGGCCACTGTTTTCGTCCTTCACGTCACTCCTATTTCCAAACAGACTCACTCTTCGCACCATAGTACGCGCTACTCCCACCTCGTCAAATCCCCGCAGCAGCGAGACTTCTCACACTTCCGTCATGCGTGAACCAGATCTTAACCCTCCTTAAATAACTGGTCCCTAATTATCCGTTTAACCAGAAACGTAAACAATCACGTGGCGATCGACTTCCGTTCCGTTCTAAAAAAAAAAAACTTATTTTTACCTTTTTATTAAAGGGCCACAGAAAGAGATGGTTGAAAAGTGAAAATTAGATAAAGAGCTGATTGCTCAGACACAATTTGGTCACAGTTTACAAAGGTGCAATTCGAATAATGCAGTCTCTGAGTGTTAAGATTTCAGATGGCTTCTGGATCAGTGCCTTGACAAAGCAATGGAGTCTGTCTAACAAAGTGGCGAAGAAGCAAAAACAGCTGTAGAGAGAAGGAGAGGGAGGGGCTGACTTAAAGCAGGAAAAGGTGAATCTTTCACTTGAGACTTTTCCTGAGTGTGAAGAGAATATCCTGAAATGCAAAACTCTGGCAAGAACAATCAAAAGCCAGACTGAGGAGAGGCAGAGAAACAACGGAGATCATACACCACAACAACAGGCTTTTGAGTGCCATCACAGACTGACAACCCAGTGCAACAGCTAAACAGCTTCAACAAACTGATGATCTAACCAGAAGCACTTCCATCCATTCCCATTGTGTGCACAGGTGAAGCACATTTATTTGATCACTTTAGAGACTGTTTCAAATTTTGATCTTGATTATTCACTGGTCTCACAGCAGTTCTTTGAATTCTGTGTTTTAACTAACATTCTCAATCTGCTTTTCAATAGGTACCAGTCCAGCCTCATGTCTTAAGAAATAAGAAATTTTGACAGACAGAAGTGGGTGCTTGACGCACCAATTAGATGAAAAAAATCGAGCTGGATTTGGCATAGTGAGGGCTAAATAGGGAAAAATGCACAACTGAATTATTGACAACAATGCTGATCTCTTTGGGAAAGAAAAAAAGTAGACAAGATGTCTAATAGAAAAATATATATGGCTGATAAAATAAAAATATTGGTCACTCCATTTTGTTTAATGGTAATTTTCAAGGGCTAGATTGCATAAAATCATAATAAAAATTTACGCCAAAGGTCCAAAATCATGAAATCACATATGCTGCCGTCACTGGGGATAACAAGATAGAAATGTTGATGGCCATGGATCCTAAATTATACAGAGATCTCTAATCCTCATCTCAAAAGTAGCTCATGAGCAATAACAAAAAAATATGACTAAACTAGAAATTAGACAAACAAGTGGCATTTGAGAAATTACAATTGGCTCTCTCAACTGCACAATGCCTAAGACAATTATTCTAAACCAATTAATCTATTAGATTTTGTTTGAGAAAAAAAAGGAGGTTTATACTGCAGTGTTAAAGCAAACCTTATAGTGACTGACGTTGTCCAGTTGCATAATGACATTTAGACACTATGTTGAATAAAAAAAGTTAATGTTATATTCAGAATCCGTAGCATTCCACAACTAAAACCATTCAGTTCACAATCAGCTGAAAAGGCCAAAAAGGGGGGTGTGAAAGGGTGTGAAAAAGTATGAATGATGATGTTGCATGGAGTGAAAGAAGGTGTCTGACGAGACACTGAGGCAAATCAATTATTTTGCCAAGCAGCTGTATGCAGATTTTAATACAGTATGTGGGCCCACAGGGCAAATAACGCCCAGTAAAATAAAGACCATGGATGAATTCGGTTAAGTTTCCTGGTCAGTACCTAGGTTATTGTTGTGGCAGAAAGAAAAACAGTGCCACACTTGCACAGCGCATTACATGGGAAGGCAAAGCAAGCAAGCTTGCTCTGTCCACCCCACATCTAACTTTCTTTTCAGCATATCATGATGGAGCTGATTCTGTCTCAAAAGGATAAAATATTGCCTTTCTGACTGTTAACATAAAGTGGGTTGAGTGTTTTCCAGGTCAAAAGGCCAACGCTACTGAGCTAGGTAGGCCTAGGAAATTATCTAGTGATATAGTCTAAATCAGTTTATAAAACAAAGAGATAACTGAATTAGTAAATTGTTAAGAATAAATTTGAAATGAATTGAAAAAATTGTAAGGATGCAGATAACTGAGTAAAACCAAATTCTTTATTATATTATAGAAAATAGTATACTCATTTTATTAACAGCAATGGAGTTGTGAGAGCTCAAAAATGGGGCCAGGACAGCCCTCAACCCACATGAGACTTCCACAGGTCACACCAAGAAGGATAACTATCCGGATGAGCAAATGAGCATGCTTGATATCACTAACAAAAACTCTGAAAGTTTCCATTTACAGGTGACAGCAGTTATATCAAGGCCCAGGAATGGTTTACTCCACCATTAAGAACCAGTGAGTGTGCAGTTATGGCCTCAAGGAAGAATCTTGCATTGATCAGCAAAATAGTTGCAAAGTGACACCTGGGTCCACATCTCTCACCTTAAAATACGCCAACCAGCTTCAACAACCCCACACAGCATGAAGTGAGGGATGAAGGGCGTGCTAGTAACGACCCTCCCTTGCCAACGAGGGAAAGACCATTGCAACGATTCACAAAGAGTCATCCTGGTGAAGATGGAATGAGTGATGGGACAGCTAACGAGATGATCAGAATACTTGGGAGCCAACAAATGGAAAAGAGGAAGTGGAAAGAGAAGGAAACAGACAAGCAAAGTGACGAGGAGAGACAAGTGACCAAGATGAAGTACAAACTGATGACAAATCAAAAAGAGATAAGCAAGGAGCTCACATTCTTTTGTGAGAGAAAGCAGAAAAAATGGAAAGATATCTGATGATCATCACATGCCTAATGCATATTGTAATTCTACAAGCTCAAGCTGAAGAAAACAGAACCTAGACTTCCCGAGAATTGACTTTTCAGCCCTCAAATGAATCTAGCAGTGGCTTTAACTTAATCCAAAATAAACAAGCACCAGTTGAGGAGGGAAAAATATCTAGACAAAATAGACGCATTGTAGATGACAATTATAACATCACTATTAAAGGCAATTCAGATATATTATGGGAAAAGGCAGAAGAAAATAAATGGTACAAATGGGTAATTTACACAGCAGAAAAAGAGGAATGGGAAAACTGCATAGTTTGTCTTGAAGCGAGACCAATTTTATATGTTGTACCTATACCTATACACAGTTCTAGTTGCAAAATATTTCATGATGAATGGTTTAAGACAGTGGTTCCCAAACTGGGGGGCGCGACCCCTAGGGGGGGCACGGAGTTATGATAAGGGGGGCGCGGCAAGGCTAGTGTACATACAGTCAGCCGATATTTATAGGGATGCACCGAAATTTCAAAAGAGAAAAACGGTCCAATGAGCCGAAAATATCTGCCGCGCCGCCCGGCAGTATTCAGCGCGCGCACTCTCTCTCTCTCTCTCTCTCTCTCTCGCTCTAATCACTGCCGTCGTGACACTCCGCTTAATATTCCGCTCTATGAATGTGCGCAAAGCAAAGTCTGCTCAAATAACGCGCCGACAGAAAATTTCCAATGTATACTTGTTCCTTTTTGCAATAGCGCTATTGTGATGTAACCATAGACTGTAAAAGGGGGGGGGGGATATATAGTGTACATGCTCACACTAT
This sequence comes from Onychostoma macrolepis, assembly GCF_012432095.1. Classification (NCBI taxonomy): domain Eukaryota; kingdom Metazoa; phylum Chordata; class Actinopteri; order Cypriniformes; family Cyprinidae; genus Onychostoma; species Onychostoma macrolepis. The sequence continues at coordinate 8,305,516 of NC_081175.1, read as the reverse complement.
ATACATACACACATAAGGGATGTAACATGCTGTAGTTCAGCTGTACTGCACAACGGTGGTAAAATGACGCCACCCTCTCGTGACTCTATGTTCTGCTCACGTGCTCTGATAATAATAGTTTTGTAGGACTATAAAAAAAGTTATATCCGATTCTGTTTAATAGAACTGAATAAAAATTATATATTGATTGATATTTAATATTAATAGGCTATATTTTCTGTCCAATTTTATTGTGTTACTTTCAATAAACGTGGTTATTTTATTGGCTTGTGATTTTTAAATTCAGTATCATTAAAATTGAGTTAATTTAAAAAGTCTTACAAAAATGACTTTATATTATTTTATAAAATAATAACTAAAATATTACAAAGCAGTTTCGGTTTCGGCCAATAATGTTCTTTTCGGTGCATCCCTAGATTTTTATGTAAAAATAAATGGTTTCAACAAAGAGAAGAAAATATGATGAGGCATATCTATATAATTAGATTTTTGTGCAGAGGCGAGTTTGAGAAAATCTGTTGAAAACAATGAATACTGTTACACAGTTAAAAATAATAATAATAATAAATAAATGTTGAAGCTGCATGCTTTACTTGTAATGCTTCTACTCTAAAAGTTACTAGTTCCTTATTTAGTTTTTTTTTTTTTCAGTAAGTTGTCACACACTGAATTTGTGTTAATTACCATTAATGAATTACAATGTTTCAAACTAATCCTCCTGGACGTGTGTGTATGTGGGGGGGGGGGTCTGCATTTTTTTTTTTTCTGCAAAAGGGGGGCCCGGCAGAAAAAGTTTGGGAACCACTGGTTTAAGACATGTCCAGGACTGTCTAATGCAATAGGGTTAGATGTATTAAAAATGGGAAGTAAATGTTGTGTAGAAAGAGGCAGAGCGATAAATGTCTTTAGAAACTGTACCCAAAAATGGCATTTTGCCCATATTGGTGCCAGTTTCTCTAATCTACAACGATCTACAGAGAAGCTACTGAATTGCAGTGTGAACGCACCCGTGAATGGCCTATTGTACAAGTAACAAAAATACAAAAGCCGCAAGGAAGAATACAATTAATGGCAGATCAGGAATTTGAATGTTATGAGAAAAAAGGAAATGTGGACGTAGGAAAATTTAAAGGAAAGTGTATCAAAATATGGCAAATACCGCGATGCACAGTTTTTGCACACTATTTAGTGGTAAAAGAAGGCCCACCACCTATATTTGATGACACTGATATTCCATTAGCAGACATATGGTGGATGTGTGAATTAGAATATGGCCTTTTGACAACGTTACCAGAAAAATGGTCAGGATTATGCACTAGGGTTATGTTGACACATAAAATGAGTCACATCTCTTTAGAAGAAGGAGAAACAAAAGAAGAGAAATCTAGATAGAGAAGAGCCTATGAAAAAGACCCTGCAGTTTATATAGATGCGATTGGTCAACCGAGAGGCGTACCTTATGAATTTAAGGCAAGAGATGAAGTTAAATCAGGATTTGAATCAATATTCATATGGATAGCGCAAAATAAAAATACGGAATGGATCAATTATATATATTACAACCAGCAAAGATTTATTAATTACACTGATGACGCCTTATCACTTTTAGGAGAACAATTGGATGCAACAAGTCGAATGACATGGCAAAACAGAATAGCATTGGACTATTTGTTAGCTGAAAAGGGAGGAGTCTGTGTTATGTTTGGGGATCGATGCTGTACTTTTATACCAAGTAATACTGCACCAGAAGGAGATCTGAACTATTGTTTCTTGAAATATTCAATGTATTATATTTTGAATATGTTTTTATGTTTTTGATATACAGTACATAACTGTGACAACCCCAGGCAAGCGCTGAACCAATTGCACGCTCATGCTTGTAACATTGTATTTTACTATAAAGAAAGAAAGGAGACAGAATCTTTTACTCTCTCTAAGTCAAGGGTGGAGAGAGACGTTTGGTTCTGCTTCTCCTCCAGAGTGCTGCCGCATCATTCAGTGGTTGAGGGTAAACCTGTGTGACTTATTTAGTCACTAGATAGTGTTAGCTGAAAGGACTGAATTATGAAGTAGCACTCTGGGTAGACATAAACAAATTGTGAGACTTAATAAAGTCTCAAAGGGAGGAATGTAGAGGATTTTTATTGATATTAATCAGAATTACTTAGAATTAGTATTTCTGCATTTGACGTTGAGAGCATAGGTCACAATTTAGATATGTTTTTGAGATGGAAAAACGCAGTTTTACAGATGCTAGAAACATGGCTTTCAAATGAAAGATTGCTATCAAACAGCACACCTAGGTTCCTAACTGATGAAAAAGAATTGACAGAGCAGCCGTCAAGTGTTAGATAGTGTTCTAGGTTATTACATGTGGGGTTTTTAGGTCTGATAATTAACCTAAATAATCACCTCTGTTTTTTTCAGAATTTAGCAGTAAGAAATTACTTGTCATTACTTGCGACTATGCATTCCATTAGTTTCTCAATTTGGTGTGTTTCACCGGGCCGCGAAGAAATATAGAGCTGAGTATCATCAGCATAACAGTGAAAGCTAACACCATGTCTCCTGATAATATCTCCCAAGGGTAACATGTAAAGCGTGAAAAGTAACGGCCCTAGTACTGAGCCTTGAGGTACTCCATGCTGCACTTGTGATTGATATGATACCTCATCATTCACTGCTACAAACTGATGGCGGTCAGATAAGTACCATTTGAACCATGCTAAGGCACTTCCACTAATGCCAACAAAGTTTTCTAGTCTATTCAAAAGAATGTTGTGGTCGATTGTGTCAAACGCAGCGCTAAGATCCAGTAGAACTAATAAAGAGATACAACCACGATCAGATTATAGAAGCAAGTGATTTGTAACTCTAATGAGAGCAGTCTCAGTACTATGATACGGTCTAAAACCTGACTGTAATTCCTCACAGATACCATTTTTCTCTAAGAAGGAATATAATTGTGAGGATACTACCTTTTCTAGTATCTTTGACAGAAAAGGGAGATTTGAGATCGGTCTGTAATTAACTAGATCTTTGGGGTCAAGTTGTGTTTTTTTAATGAGAGGCTTAATAACAGCCAATTTGAAGGTTTTGGGGACATATGCTAATGACAGTGATGAATTAATAATAGCTACAAGAGGCTCTATGACCTCTGGTAGCAGCACTTTTAGTAGTTTAGATGGAATAGGGTCTAACATACGTGTTGTTGGTTTAGATGATTTAACAAGTTTATACATTTCTTTCTCTCCTACAGTAGAGAATGAGTGAAATTGTTCCTCAGGGGATCTATAGTGCACTATCTGATGCGATACTGTAGCTGACGGCTGCATGGTTACAATTTTATCTCTGATAGTATCGATCTTGGAAGTAAAGTAGTTCATAAAGTCATTACTGCTGTGCTGTTGGGAAATGCCAACAGTTAATTTTTCGTTAATTTAGTCACTGTATTGAATAAATACCAGGGGTTATGTTTGTTTTCTTCTAGAAGAGACAAAAAGTAATCAGATCTAGCAGTTTTTAATGCTTTTCTGTAGGATAGGGTACTTTCCCGCCAAGCTTTACTAAATACATCTAGTTTTGTTTTCCTCTAGCTGTGCTCCATTTTCCGGGCTGCTCTCCATAATAAACAAACAAATATATATTATAAAAATACACAGAGAAACAATAAATGCATTAAACTATACATTATAATTATAGCAAATGAATAAATCATATAAATGAAAAACTTCAAATAATAAATAAAACAGTGGAATTTTGGCACGAAAATGGGTGCTATGGACTCAGGGGGACTTGCTGAGTGCAGTAAAATATGTTTTGTCATGAATGGGCCTTGATTTAAAATGTCCAAAAACCCACTATCTGGGCCCCATTAAATAAATTAGAAATGGACACGTCCATTTCCAGTGTATTCAATGGGCTGTAGATAGTGTTTTTTGTACATTTTAAATCAAGGCCCATTCATGATAAAACTTATTTTACTGCACTCAGCAAGTCCCCCTGAGTCCATAGCACCCATTTTCGTGCCAAAATTCCACTGTCCACAAAACCACTATTTCAGACAATGGAATAAATTGCGAGTGGGATCTCCATATCTCAGCTCTGGAAGGCTCTAGAGAGGTGACACCCGTTTCTGTCTTAGTCTCAGTGCCCTCTATCAGAATCCAGAGTTTCAAGAAGATTTAATTTTTTTTTTTCCCGAACAAAAACCCTTTGGCTTTTTTTTCAGTCAAAAAAAAAGTTTTTCCAATGTTCTTGAAACTTTTTTCAAGCTTTTTTCGGAAGGTCCTACGGCTTTGCGCTTCAGGGCAGTGAGCGAGGGGCCCCTGAGAAGCGAGAATCTCGAATCTCGGGGCCCTATGTCCTATGATCTCTGAACGGGGGACGTTTCTCTCCTCATTTAAGCGCGTAACTGTTTCGTGGACGTGCGGTGCCTTTTTTGACCTTTCGACCCCTGAATGAGTTTGTAGGGTCACCAAACTTTTCCACCCGCTACCCTGACAATACTCAAATGGTGCACTCTAGTCGATCGGCCCTTTCAGAGCCGCGTCCACGAAACCGCTAGGCCAAACCAATTAAAATAAGTGGCAAGTGGGATTTATTTAGGAAGGTCCCACGGGGCCCAAATCACACACAGAGTTGCGTCAGGAGCCCCGGAGTGACGTGCTAAAGGGGCCTGGGACCCCAAAAAGTATTTTCTCTAACTTTTGATCCATTTCTCTGTCTGCCATTGAAGTAAATTGGAGAAGCCTAGAAACAGGCCCAATTTCATTAAGACGCGCGGCCGGACTTAAAAGGCTTAGGAAGCCGCCAGGGCCCTCAAATCTGGGGGCCAGAATGGGGGGCCCAAGACAGCGGCGTGTGCCGAGTTTCGAGGCCCAGGGGCCCCACATTTTGCACTGTGGCTCCAGTCGGACATCATTTAACCCCCTGGGGTCGAAGCCCGCACCAGTGCGGTCTGTCTCGTATTTTCTTTATGACCGTGAAAAGAGCTAAAAATACTTCATGAGTTTTGATCGTACAGATAAGAATAAGGTATCGTTTGAAACTGCAAAGGGTCTACTTTTATTTGGCTAAAGTCTAATAACACTGTAATCAGCACAAACTGGGCTATAATAATATGTTAGCAGCATTTATGTACATGATTGTGTTTTTGAGAAAGCAACGTTTATGCATGGTTAGTGAAAAACTAAAATTTTGAAGTCACTGCAATAAGGCCATATAAAAACATACAGAAGATTTGTTCACAAGACTTTTGAAAACTGGATCTTGTAGTCAAAATGATGTGAAAATATGTTGATTTAAATTTTCTACATCACTTTTTGAGTAAAAATGGTCTATGCAAAAGATTGTGAACTATCCTGGATAATGCTGTGACTCATACCTGAGAAAACAAAGACCCACATAATGAGCTGCATAATGAGCCATTTGGTCAGGTATGTGACTGAGAGGGACAAGAAAGAATGTGAGGACAAAATAAATTTATATATATATATATATTTTTTTTGCAGTTTATTAAGAATATATTTAGCTATCACAACTCATAATTTGAGATTCACTTGCAAGTGCAGTTAAACAGTTCATTAGGAACAATCAAAGCTGACTTTTTAGCTTCATTAATCCAGTCACATGATCCTTCAGAAATCATTCTAATATTCTGATTTGCTGCTCAAAAAAACATTTATTATTATTATTATTATTATTATGTTGAAAAGAGCTGAGAAGAATTTTTCTTTTCTTTTCTTTTTTTTTTTGGTGAATAGAATGTTCAGAAGAACAGCATCGTTTGTAACATGATAAATGTCTTTATCATCACTTGCGTGCTAAATAAAAGTTTTAATTTCTATATATACTGAGTCCAAGCTTTTGAATAGTTAAAATATTTCACAATATAGCTGCTTTAGCAAATACAACTTTATGTATTTTGGATCAAATAAATGCAGGCTTGGTGAGCAGAACATAATTCTTTACAAAACATTAAAGATCTTACTGTTCAAAAACTTTTGACTGGTAGTGTGTTATGTTGAAATATATAAATGAACATCACATACCTGGCATTTCCATAGTGTATATTATTTATGTGCTCTGAAGGAAATAATGACCAAAAAAAAAAAAAAAAGACATTTTGAAATTCTGGGAATATTTTTCTGAAATATTTCTCTCTGCAGATCTTCTTCCAGAAACAAAAAGTAGCCGGGATGATGGCGAGGCGATGTGGCCATTTACATTCGCGCACGCCCCACATGGATGTTTGAATCTGAGAGATCGGTGCGTGGGTGTGACCGCATTAGATATAATGAGTTGAAACCAGACATCGCGTTGGTTTCATACGGATTACTTTAACAGAGAATATTTGTTTTGGATGTGACTTACCTCATTTTTTTTTTTTTTACATTTTATTTTTACTTACCTCATTACCTGTTTATTTTTCTTTATTTTTTAAAAGCACATTGTTTTGTTGTTATTATGACTATACACAAATTAAAGTAGACCCTTTGCAATTTCAAACGATACCTTATTCTTATCTGTACAATCAAAACTCATGGAGTATTTTTAGTTCTTTTCGTGGTCATAAAGAAAATACAAGGCAGCCCGCACTGGTGATCAGAATGCAGCTACTTGTTCTTTTATTACTCATTGGCGTGTGAACTTCCCCTTTAAATAATGTGACGCTCTGCCCTCTATATGTATGACGCTACTCCTTTTAAGCGCTGTTGGAAGCAAATTAATTAAATTTAAAAAAAATTTTTTTGGAAGCGAATTAATTGCACTCTGATTCTGATCACCAGCATTTTGACACTTTCATAAGGATGCGTTAAATTTGACAAAGCAAAAATTTGACAAAAAATAAAATAAAAAAAATTGGTAATTTATTTTAACATGACATAGTTACACATTATATGTACTTATAATAATAACAGTAGATTAAGCATAATTACAATCAAATAGCCCTAAACCAAACCCTAACTCTTAACTTATATCAAGTACATGTAGTTAATTAATATTACTCCATTTGTATAGTTACACTGTAATAACATTATTTTAAAATAAAGTGTAACCAATATTTCTAAGCAAATGTTAACAAGTGTGTAGCTTTGAAAAATTGGCCCTCATCCACTTTTTTTTCTTTTGTCAAGTTTATTGGTTCAGTTTAGGTTGCAACTCAGTTCATAAATACAAACTGTATACATTAAGGTATAATAAATTTAATATAGACAGCTGACATTTATTTGCATCAATAGAGTTCTCTCTACAACCAAATATGTTTTGCATAGAATATGTGAGGATTTCCAACACTGTTACCTCCAAAAAAAATAAAAAAAAGTTTCCAGTCATCACAAAATGTTAAATGTCACTGAATTTCTGCAAAGTGGTCACCAAAAGTCTGAAAGACCAAAAAACAGGATAAAATGACAAAACCTAGACCAAAAAAACATTTAAATACCTTGGGTTTAGGCTGGGGCTCAAAACATTACAGAACTAAATACCTTGGGTTTAGGCTGCATGGGGCTCCTTTATTATATACACTAAACCCAAGGCATTTAGTTCTGTAGTGTTAGCTGTTTATGTAATCCAATATCACATTTTATTTACACATATGTTGGAGACTTCTCCAGTATAGCTGTCATACACTGAAAGCTAGGTTACGCAGAGGTGTAGTTTTTATTATCAAAAAATATATGAAACATTTTGTGCTCCTCATACAAAATCGTACATACACATTTTTCAGAAGTAATGTCTGTGTTAAGCAAAAATTGGGAGAAGAGAGGAAACTAAATGCTATATGGGTAGTTGACGTATCAATGTGTCCTATGGTGTGACAGAAAAATGTAAAAAAAAAAAAAAAAAAAAAAAATGTAAACCTCTCTCATGCTATTTGTAACTCTAAGAATGAAGATACATTTTCCTCATGTTATTGGTATGTTAAGGTTTTTTTTCTACATTTTTGCTATGTCACACCATAGGACACAGTCCAATTTTTATTTGTCAACTACCCACATATATATATATATATATATATATATATATATATATACACTCATTGCCAAAATATCGGCACCCTTGGTAAATATGATCAAAGAAGGCTGTGAAAATTAATCTGTATTGTTGATCCTTTTGATCTTTTATTTAAAACAATTCACAAAAATCTAACCTTTCATTGGATAATAAAAATTTAAAATGGGGGGAAATGTCATTATGAAATAATTTTTTTTTTTCTCAAATACACATTGGACACAATTATTGGCACCCCTAGAAATTCTTATGAGTAAAATATCTCTGAAGTATATTCCTATTCATATTCACAATTTTGAGCACTCCAGGGTGATTATGAACATGAAATTATCCAGCCATGGCTTCCTGTTTCACAGAAATATAAATAGGAGGGAAAACAAAGCCCAAATTCCCTTAATCATCCATCACAATGAGAAAAACCAAAGAATATATTTCTGATGTGCAGCAAAAGATAACTGAGCTTCACAAATTAGTGAAGTGGCTTTAAGAAAAGAGCTAGAACAGTGAAAATTCCCATTTCCACCATCAGGACAATAAAGAATTTCCAATCAAAATAAAATGTTACGAAACTGCCTGGAAGAGGATGTGTGTCTATATCGTCCTAATGCATGGTGAGGAGGAGAGTTTGAGTGGCTAAAGACTCTCCAAGGACCACAGCTGGAGAATTGCAGAAAATAGTTGAGTCTCGGGGGCAGAAAACCTTTAAAAAAAATTGTCAAACAGCACCTACATCACCACCTGTTGTTTGGGAGGGTTTCAAGAAAAATTCTCCTAGCTCATCCAAAAAAAAACTCTAGCATACTCAGTTATCAGACATGACTGGAACTTCAAATGGGACTGGCTTCTATGGTCAGATGAAACTAGAAAATGAGTTTTTTAGCAGCAAACACTCAAGATGGGTTTGGTGAACACAGGGATAAAAAGTACCCCATGTGTACAATGAAATATACCGCTGTATTTTTGATGTTGTGGGCCTATATTTCTGCTGGAGGTCCTAGACATCTTGTTTAGACATATGGCATCATGGATTCTATCAAATACCAACAGATAAAAAATCAATGTGACCGTACAATAATCCAAACACAAACCTCAAAAACAACACAAAAATGAGTCACTGAGCACAAAACCAAGCTTCTGCTGGCCATTCCAGTCCTCTGGCCTGAACCCTATAGAAAATGAGTGGGTGAACTGAAGAGAAGAAGCACCAACATGGAGCTGGGAATCTAAAGTGGTCTAGATGAAGGAATGGTCTCTGATCTCTTGTCAGGTGTTCTCTAACCTCATCAGGCATCATAGGAGAAAATTTAGAGCTGTTAAACTGGCAAATGGAGGTTTCAAAAAGTATTGAATAAAAGGGTGCCGTTAATTGTGGCCAATGTGTATAAGAGAAAAACATTTATTTCATAATGATATTTCCCTCAATTTGAAATTCTTATTATCCAATGAAAGGTTAGATTTTTGTGAATTTTTTTTAATAAAAGATCAAAAGGATCAACAATACAGATACATTTTCACAGCCTTCTTTGATCATATTTACCAAGGGTGCCAATATTTTTTGGCAATGAGTGTATATATATATATATATATATATATATATATATATATATATATTTCCTGAACACATAAATGGCTGTAGATAAAACCATTAGTTAGCACAAAAAATAATCAAACATGATATGAGCACATCAAACAACATAAGTATCTGTTCTAAAGTCCTGCTTTTAGTTGAGTCATTCAATAAAGGGAAAAAATCAAACATATGTTTTTGCTATTACCTTAAAAAAAAAAAAAAAAAAATAATTCAACACTGGGCTGTCTTGTATGTCATTGGCTTCTGTCTTTTAGTATCATGCAAGAGTTCATTACAATAGTAAACACACACACACACACACACACCACACCAAGTTTCAAATTATCCTGAAAAATCAAAAGAGAATGAATATGATTAAGCCCTTCTGTGATGCTGTGTTGTTCCCTACAGAGTTCCCAGTGTTCCTGTCTCCTTTCACTACATATAGCATTTAGTATGTTAATAGGATGTCAACAGTTGCTAGGGGCTTCAACTTTCAAACAATGATCACAGATGTCACTCCTCATTGCTTCAAATTTAGTGGTCAAGTGACAATGCATTACAGTGAGAATTAGAATTTATTATTATTATTATTTTTTTCACTTTCATATTTCAGAGAAATATTACCAATTGGAGTGTAAGATGTAATTACATAGGAGACAAGATTCAGTGTTTCATAGGGTCACTTGAGATCAACATTAAAAACAAATAAAATGATCCATTAGCATATGCAATCTGGCATACAATGTATATGTATACTATTGTTAAAAAGTTTGGGGAGGTTTACTTCAGCAATAATAATATTTAAGCAATAAATGACTTAATACAAGAATGAATAAAATAGTTAAAAATAATTAGGCAAGGATGCATTATTGATCAAAAGGGACAGTAAAGATTAATAAACATTTTTAATATTACAAAAGGTTTCTATTTTAAATAAACCTTTTTTTTTTCTTTTACATTTTATCAATCTCAGATTACTGGGGGGTGGGGTGTCATGGTTTCCACAAATACATTAAGCAGCACAACTGTATCAACATTGATAATAATAAGAAATGTTTCTTGATTTATATAGGGTAATGTGACAGTGAAGACTGCAGTAATATCTGTTGAAAGTTCAGCTTTGCAATCACTGGAATAATCACATTTTAATGTATAATTAATTATTTAGTTATTTTAAGTTGTAATAATATTTCCTTATCTTCCTTTACTGTATTTTTGATCAAATAAATGCAGCCTTGCTGAGAGTTCTTTCAAAAACATTAGAAAATCTTACAGACCTCAAATTTTGAACAGTAGTGCATATATGTGTAAAAACAATCTTGGTGTCATGCCCATGGAGTGTCTGTGTGTGTTTTTCTCCCCATGTTCCCCTCGTGACCTAGTTTCTACCTCTCGTTGAGTGTCTCATTTGATTCACCTGTGTCCCGTTCATTACCCTTGTTTAGTTTTGTATTAAAAATTGTTGTCTGTTCCTTGTTTCATTTGTCTGGTGTCGTCAGTAATACATGCTACGTCTGTGTCTCCTGCATACCCTGTGTTACCCCCTGTGTGTATAAATAAAGACTGTTCCTCATTACTCTCCATCGTCTCCGCGTTCCTCGCCTCCACGTTCCTCACCTCCTCCTAGAAGCACTGTGACACTTGAGAACTGGGAAGTATGAACGTTCAATTCCTACATCTTCAACAGCTTCTTGTTATATGACAGAATAACTAACTGCTTTGCTTTGGATGTCTCTGGTTTGTTTAGCACATTTTAGTGTTCAATTGTACAATAAGAATTTAATTTAGATTTACAAAGAAAACATCCACACATCAGGTGTTTCTCCCAATTTCAACTTTTTTTCATTGTGTGCCAAGCCAATAAAAAAAACTTTGAAACAAAATCTGAAATATTCTCTTCTCTTGAAACACAATCTGAATAATTTTCTTTATTTTCCAAATTAAAGCAGAAATCAGCACATAATGTGAGTTTGGGGTCACTGATTTCTCAACATTTATGCAATTAAGCTGCATAAAAATGTTAATTTGTGGGAGCAAAAAGTAAGTAACTTAAATGCACGTGTCCTTGTCTAAATTAAAGTGAGTGGGGTGTGCTTCTTGCCACGAGTGCATTGAATTAAGGCACAGGCGCTGTTCTTCTTTTTGAACAGAGTGGGTGTAAGGGTTTTATCCCAGTGTAAGCACAGTTTGGATATAGGTGATCACCGTCATGGGAGGACTGTAGATGTAGAACTTGAGTAGTAACACACAATTTGATGTTACAAACAGACCTCAAAACAGAAGAAAATTGTCATATTTATGTGGTGTACACAAGATGAAGCACCCACGGTACTTTCCTCAGCAAAATTAAAAAATAAAAAATAATATATATATATATATATATAATTCTCATTGAAAAAGGACTCCAAGTAAAAGCGATGTATGCATTGGAATGGTGACTGTCACGATGTGTCGAATGGTTTTCTGGTGATCACCTTGAAAGTTTCTTGTTCAAACATTGTTTTACAAAGTATTTTCATGAATCTTGACCATTGGATTCTTCAAGAGAGGAACAAGTCCTCTGTATGTACAAGTGTGTTGTAATTGTGTGGAAGGGATTTTGTGAGTATCTAGAGGCATAAGTTGCTGCTGATCTGGCAAGTGGAGCCAGTTCCTGCTAGTGATAAGAAGAGTTTTCCATTGGGACAGACACACACCTCAAAGACAGTCTGTCTAGTTCCAGAGGGGGAGGCTTTTCCCTCCGGCAGACGAAGGAGCTTGATTTTCCTGGCATCCAAGCTGATCTTAAGAGAGAAGAGAGAAGGGTTTCAAATTTATTTCATTCTTTCATATCATAGTTACATTATATAAACATTCCTTCAATTAGTTTATGCCACTTTCCATGAAAATACACACGTACAACCTCAACCTTTTTTTTTTTTTTTTTTGTATTTCTTTCATTCAATCATTCTTTCATTCATTTTCAACCATGTTACTAAAACTTGGGACACGTCTAAAAGTGTGAGTGTCATTTCTATAAACATTTACTTCAGCATCAAAATGAAATAATAATAGTTTGGGACCTTAAAAAAATATATATTTTCTGTAAATTAAAGAAAAAAAAATGAGGGAGGAAAAACTGTGTAAACACCATTATATTGTTTATGAGAATGATTTTTAGTAGTAAAGTAGTAAAGTTTTTAGCAATAATAAAATTAGTAATAAACTAATTAGTAATAAAAAATAAATAAATATAGTGTAGTAATAAATTGTAGTATTAAAATTAGCTAATAATTAAACATTTTACTGCAATGAAGTGAATAGCAATTCAAAAGATTTTCACAATTATGTTAACATGATTTTAAGACATTGGCACCTACAGTATGACTGTCTTGCTAGATACAGCAGAGAAGGTCAAGACCTCTGAGGTTGACAGGCCAAAATCACTACTTAAAACTAGCTACATTTCATGCTCGATTAATTTTGTTATATAATGAAATGTTTCTCGCTACAAATAAAGACTGATCAGATCAGTGATTTAATTTGAAAGTGCCTTATACAGTGGTAAAGTTATTATTTCCAGGTTTATTCTCCTCTTTTACCATCTTGAACTCTCAAACTGTAGTTCCAAAAAGACCAGAATTGTCATTTCATTGAACAAAACATCCCATCTCACAAGGTGTTCATCCACAGTCAAGTACTCTAACCTCTTACATCCAACCAATCATGGCAGTTTCAGTGACATAAGCACTCCAGTAAGTCTCGATTAGACATACTTTTAGCCCTTTCCCGGACCTGAACCTGTCTCATTTCTCACTTTCTATTTTTCATGAGACCCTTGAGAAAACATGTATTACCAAGGCTGGGAGAGGAGCTAGTCAAGATATAAAAAGGTAAGAGGAGTCATTACTGACAGCCTCAAGGAAGCATTCCCGTCAAATGACCTGAAACACTTTTTAAGCAGGGGTCTCAGCTGACTTCCCCAGACATCTGCTACTGAGCAAATATGAGTGAGGGAGGGATTTTTTCCCCCTCTGAGGCTGATGTGCAAATTTCCAGTCTAACTGAGGCAGAACTGTCAATGGGGCACTCAAGCCGGTGGAGGTGTCTGTTTCTCCTGGTAAAAAAGGAGTTACAAATGAAAATGCTGGAGTGGAATATGTGACAGATGGGAGAAAGTCAAGAAAGCGTAACCTGATACTACGAGAGCTGATTCAAACCTGGGCCTTTGTCCTCAGTGAGATTTGTTTAACTATCAATCTGCAAGTCAAATGGCAAATCCCAGGGGAGTAGCAGTTATTATAAATGAGGACATGTCCCCCATCACTGTTTTAGAAATTTCTGTAACTAAAGGATAATTGTAACTCTTTGCTCATTTCTTTAAAATATTTTTCTACTAAAGCTTTGAAATTCATGACTTTAATGTCAGCAGATATTAGCTGTGCTAATTAAATTTTCTAACTTATGTTGAACACAATTAAAATAGAATTACACAAAGCACTGATATTCGGAATATATATCTCATTTTAGTTTCATTCATTTAAAAACATAACGATTATTTAACAGATCATTTGTTACCATGGACCATAAAACCAGTCATAAGGGTCAATTTTTTCGAAACTGAGACTTATACATAATATGAAAGCTGAATAAATAAGCTTTCCATTGATGTATGGGTTGTTATGTAAGGACAACATTTGGCCGAGATACAACTATTTGAAGATCTGGAATCTGAGGGTGCAAAAAAAATCTAAATATTGAGAAAATCGCCTTTAAAGTTGTCCAAATTAAGTTCTTAGCAATGCATATTACTAATCAAAAAACAAGTTTTGATATATTCACAGTAGGAAATTTACAAAATATCTTCATGGGACATTTACTTAATATCCTAATGATTTTTGGCATAAAATAAAAATCAATAATTTTGAGCCATACAATGTAGTTTTGGCTATTGCTACAAACATACCCCAGCGACTTAAGACTGGTTTTGTGGTCCAGGGTCACATTTATCAACACATCACCAGTCTGTACAATTTAATCATGGATATTTATGTCAGATAACTGTCATCTAGATGTGTTAAAGCATGAATGTTTAACCCTCTGGTGCTCTTTTGACCGGAAAATGTTCTGTTTTGAATTTTTAAAAATCACAGCTTCATTGGAATGGTACGAAACTTGGTGAATTTTATGGCATTTAGAATGTGAACACACACAAAAAATTGAGGGCTTGATTCGAGCTGGCTAAGTGGTCGTAAAAAAAAAAAAGTCACACTTGTGCTCTTCGGGCAAAAATGACCGACCATAGGAAATGAAAGGGAAATTGACAAAACCACAAAAATCTGCATATTTTTGTGTGTACAATCTACAAATCTGCCACAATGCAGAAAAAAGTATACAGCAATGACGGGGTGAAACTCTAAAACATTGAGAGTGCAAAACCACCACATCCACTCACACACACACACACACACACACACACTTATACACACACACACCTATGAACTGGTGTGACTGTAACAGCAAATATATAAAATAAAAGCAATAATTCAACTACAATGCAGTAAAAAAGTGGACAGCAAGGAAAGGGTTACACTCTGAAACATCAAGAGTGCAAAACAGGCACATCCACTCACACACACAAATACACATTCAAATGAATTGGTATGGTTATAACCATATAGCCATAACAACTCAGAAAACTGAAACAAGAGGCTGAAATAAGATCAGACCAAGAAGGACTCAGCTCTGATAAAACATTCCTGTTCATTTTTGTTACTTTTTATAGAATTTTAATATTTTGTGTAACAAAATGCTTTCTCTGTGTTCAGGTTTGACTGTAGTAATAATACTTCAAAAACTGACGCTTTAAAGCAACATTTCAAACCAAAAAAAATCTAAACCTTTACAAAAAGTTGTCTTTGAAAATGTCTAAATATATATCCAAACCCAAAACGTAATAAAAATAAGTATTTATGTCTAAAAACAATTAGAGAATTTATAGGCCTTTTATATAGAGCTACATGGGAATCAATGGGCTAAACCATGGAATTGCAGATGTTTTTCTTATTTTACTCCCACCAGATGGCACTAATCTGGTTTTAAAGGCATTGGCTCTATTTTAACAAGAAATGCTGCCATAATTGAAAAGTAATAGAAAATATTTGAAAAAAAAAAGTATTAATTTCAATGGGAAAATTTGATCATAATTATTGCATAAATATTAATTAGTACCATGAAATTCTCTCAAAATAAAAAATAAAAAATATTATTAAACAAAAATATGTTACATTGATTTTACTGGGGGGGAGGAAAGTTACATTTTAGGTGTCCGGTCACTTTTGACCATAAAGATAACAAGTGTGACTCCCAAATAAGGAGCACCAGAGGGTTAAGTAAATGCCTGATTCCCTCTGAACATGAGAAGGAGATAATATGGATGTCAAAAGAGCACTTGTTTTGATGACAACCGATGGCAGATGGAAGTGTCACAACTCAGAGTACATTAACTACAGCATCAGGCCCACTGGCAGTAACAGCATCAGCAGAGAATGAAGGACAGTTACCTCTCCGTCTTTCGACTCCAGGCGTAAATCGCTCCTACAAGTTGCTTGGAAATCACCTGCGTCAGCTTCTATTTTCACTCCTTTAGGCGCCTCCATGTATAGCGAACGTGTAGGAGACTCCAACCTGAGCAGAAGACAATATCACAAGGTATATTATCTACATAAGACCTTCAAATTAGTTCAAAAAAGCCCAAAAATGTTGTAGCAATGAAGCTGATGATTTCAAAGGAGAGCTTTGCAAAGTAAACAATTTCCTGGAAAAAAAAATGCAAATTATGCCATTTGATTTTGATCACACACACACACGCACGCACGCACACACACACACACACACACACACACGTACGCACACACCACAGTGCTGCTTGAAGGTTTGTGAACCCTTTAGATTATACATACATATATATATATATATATATATATATATATAATTATTATTTCTGCATAATTATGACATCATTGATGTTCAATTGTTAAAAGTAGACAAAGAGAATCCAAACAAGCAAATGAGATAACATTTCTTTGTCATTTTTTTTTTTTTTTTAAATTTAGGAAAATGATCTAATATTACATATCTGTGAGTAGCAAAAGTATGCGTATCTAGTAATCTAGGATTAGCAGCTAATTTGAAGGTGAAATTACAGTTCATCTGTTCAGAAATGCTTTTTTTTTTTTTTTTAGAAATGGGATGTCAATCAGATGTCAGTGTCTGCCCTGTTTTATTTATAACAGGGGCCCGTTCTTCGTACCTCACTAACTCAGTTTGCTGGATTTCATTGTTGACGATTTGGCATGATCTTGGATTGTTTGGTTCTTCAAAGCTCATCCCGGAGTTGCTGTCATAGCAACAGGTCCATTAGCTTAAACCTACTCGGAAGCAGGCTTATTTCATGTAAACAGGATTAGATTGCATCTTTTTAAGTGGAACTGATGCTTAAAATCTGTCCCAGCCACTGCTACTTTATTACAAGAGTACCCTACTGATCCAGGGACAATAATTTAAAATAATAATAATTTAAAACTTAATTTGAAAATAATATAATAATGTTGTGTAGTCTGTAATACTATAGACACAGCCAGTTTTATTCATTGAAATATTTATTTGTGATAAAATAATTACTTTATGACTGTATTAATGTCATGAATCTGGTCCGTGACTTTCTGTCCGATTGTCACCAGAGGTCTCGTTCGTCCCGTAACAGAATACTCGGCCACACAAGGATCCAGCGGATTCTCAAGTGGCCACTGGCCAGGTATGGACATTGCAAGACTGTTATTAGCCCTTGAACAGGGCACACGATCGCTCGAGGACTATATTCAAGAGTATTTGAACATTGCTTATTATTCTGATCTGCCGGACTGTGTTTTGACAGACTTTTTCTGTGAGGGTGTAAATCAACTGCTGAAATCTAAGCTCATTCACAAGGGTCCGCGTTCGTCACTAAGTCAGTTTGTGGATTATGCTTTATTGGCTGTTGGCTCTTTGTTTACTGTATACCGTCTATGCCTGTAATGTGGCTGCTGAGTTTAGTCAACCACAAGCTCCGGGATATTCAAGTTTACTGATCGCTACTCCGGTGATTCAACCCGCTCATGAAATGGTGGCTGCACCGGAGCGTGTTCACAAAATGGCGGCCACAACAACATCCCATCACATCATTGCTGCCATTCATGAGTCAAGTCAAGCCACATTTGATCTTCATGAATCAAGTCAAGTCACAGTTGATCTTTATGAGCCAAGTCACAGTTGATCTTCATGAGCCAAGTCACAGTTGATCTTCATGAGCCAAGTCAAGTCACAGCTGATCTTCCAGAGTCTCATCACATCTCAGCTGATCTTCCAGAGTCTCGTCACGTCTCAGCTGATCGTCCAGAATCAAGTCACGTCTCAGCTGATTGTCCAGAGTCACGTCACAGCTGATCGTCCAGAGTCACATCACGTCACAGCTGCTCATCCAGAGTCACGTTATGTCACAGCTGCTCATCCAGAGTGACGTTGTAACGCTCAGCCTAGATAAGGCAGGCTACACAAATAAATAACCAGTGTGTTCGAATGAATGCAGGCACAATAAATAACCAACAAAACAAGGAATAAATGCCAACCCAGAGTGTATTATACAAGAAGACATAGAAAGAAATATGGTATGTAAAAGTATGTATGCAATTGAAAATGTCCGTAAAAGTCCATTGGTGTGTGTGTATGTTTCGGTGAAATATCTCCCTCTTATGTGGCCGTGCTACAACGTCACATCACAGCTGATCATCCACAGTCTTGTAATGTCCTGTCTGTCACACCCAAATATTCAAGGTCAGTGGCACTCGCTGCTGTTTTCCTCGAAACAATGGTGCCTGCTGCAGTTTCTCCAGAGGTGGCAGCACATGCAGCAGGACCTCCCAAAGCGGCGGTGCTCGCTTCAGCACCTTGCGTGGTAGTGGCGCCCAGAAATGTACTTTCCGCAAGTCATGTCATGGTCGAAGTAACCATAGATGAACACTGTACCTGTCCTGTTAAGGAGGATGTTAATAAACTCTACCTGTCTCCTGATGTTACTATTGTAGAACCTCCAGAGGAGGCGGCATCCGCAGCAGGATCCATCTGTGAACTCTCTGCCTGTCCTGTCACGGCTATGGAAGCCGTCTGCGAATCCTCGTCCTGTCCTGTCACGGCTATGGAGGCTGTCTGCAAGTTCTCTGCCTGTCCTGTCACAGCTTTGGAGGCCGTCTGCAAATCCTCGTCCTGTCCTGTTACGGCTAAGGAGGCTGTCTGTGATCTCTCTGCCTGTCCTGTCACAGCTGTGGAGACCGCTTATGAACTATTGTCCTGTCCCGACCCAGCCAAGGAGGTTGCCTCTGAACTCTCAGCCTTGTCTCTCACATCTGAGGATGCTGTCTGTGAATTTCCTGACTGTTTTGCTGTGGCTACAAGGTCCGTTCAGGAACTCTCATCCCTACCTGTCACTGCCATGGAAACCTTAAATGAACTTTCTGTATGCCCTGTTAACCCTGTCATTGCCAAAGAGACCATTAGTGAAAAGTCTGTCTGTCCATTTCCAGCCAATGAGTTTAATCCTGAGCTATCTGTGTGTCCAGTTTTGACCAATGAGCCTGAGAATGAGTCTGAGTATGATTTATCTTACTGTCGAGTTTCTGTCATTGAACTGTCTGCTTCTGAAAAGAGATTGTGTTCATCCCTCCTGGGGTGGTGCCGCTCTTCTCTCTAGAAATATGGCACATAGTCTTAGAGTTCGTATTTGACTAACTGGGGCCCAGGTCAGGAAGCAGACAGACTGGCTAAACCGACCGTCTGCTAGCTGCCTCACGTCACAGAAGTCAGTTAACTCTCAGTACATAGAAACTTTTTCACCTTGATATCACACTATAGAGACTGTGTCTGTTCCCCAAACTAGAAAATACAGAAAACATCCAAATGTTCAACAAATAAAAAAACAATATAATACAGATAAACACATGATAAAGCTTGGCTTATTGAATATTAGATCCCTTTCTTCAAAAGCACTTTTTGTAAATGATATGTTCACTGACCATAAACTAGATGTGCTTTGTTTGACAGAAACCTGGCTAAAACCAGATGATTACATTACTTTAAACGAGTCTACACCCCAAGATTGCTGTTACAAACATGAACCGCGTCCAAAAGGTAAAGGGGGAGGTGTTGCTACAATTTATAGCAATATTTTCAGTATCTCTCAGAGGTCGGGTTTCAAGTATAATTCGTTCGAAGTAATGGTGCTTCATATAACGTTATCCATAGAAACAATTAGTAATGATAAATCCCCTGTGATGTTTGTACTGGCTACTGTATACAGGCCACCAGGGCACCATACAGACTTTATTAAAGAATTTTCTGATTTTCTATCGGAGTTAGTGCTGACTGCACTAATTGTTGGTGATTTTAATATCCATGTTGATAATGAAAAAGATTTGTTGGGATCAGCATTTATAGACATTCTAAACCCTATTGGTGTTAAACAACACGTGTCAGGACCTACTCATTGTCAAAATCATACTCTAGATTTAATACTGTCACATGGAATTGATGTCAGTGGCATTGAAATTTGGCAGCAGAGTGATGATATCTCAGATCATTATCTAGTCTCCTGTATATTCCATATAGCTAAAGCTGTAAAGCCAACTCCTTGTTACAAATATGGTAGAACCATTACCTCTACCACAAAAGACTGCTTTATAAATAATCTTCCTGACTTATCTCAGTTCCTCAGCATATCCAATAGCTCAGAACAACTTGATGATGTAACAGGAACTATGGACTCTCTCTTTTCTAGCACTTTAGATACGGTTTCTCCTTTACGCTTAAGGAAGATTAAGGATAAAAGTCCAACACCGCGGTATAATGAGCACACTCGCACCCTAAAGAGAGCAGCCCGGAAAATGGAGCGCAGCTGGAGGAAAACTAAACTAGAGGTATTTCGTTTAGCTTGGCGGGAAAGTACCCTATCCTACAGAAAAGCATTAAAAACTGCTAGATCTGATTACTTTTCGTCTCTTCTAGAAGAAAACAAACATAACCCACTAAATTAATGAAAATAAAGCATCAACAGGTGTTGCCATTTCCCAAGAGCATAGCAGTAATGACTTTATGAACTACTTTACTTCCAAGATCGATACTATCAGAGATAAAATTGTATCCTTGCAGCCGTCAGCTACAGTATCGCATAAGATAGCGCACTATAGATTCCCTGAGGAACAATTCCATTCATTCTCTACTGTAGGAGAGGAAGAATTGTATAAACTTCTTAAATCATCTAAACCAACAACGTATGTTAGACAATATCCCATCTAAACTACTAAAAGAGCTGCTTCCAGAAGTCATAGATCCTCTTTTGGCTATTATTAATTCATCATTGTCATTAGGATATGTCCCCAAAAACTTCAAATTGGCTGTTATTAAGCCTCTCATTAAGAAACCACAACTAGACCCCAAAGATCTAGTTAATTACAGACTGATCTAAAATCTCCCTCTTCTGTCAAAGATACTAGAAAAGGTAGTATCCTCACAATTATATTCCTTCTAAGAGAAAAATGATATCTGTGAGGAATTCCAGTCAGGATTTAGATCGTATCATAGTACTGAGACTGGTCTCATTAGAGTTACAAATGACCTGCTTCTATCATCTGATCGTGGTTGTATCTCTTTATTAGTTCTACTGGATCTTAGCGCTGCGTTCGACACTATCAACCACAACAGTCTTTTGAATAGACTAGAAAACTTTGTTGGCATTAGTGGAAGTGCCTTAGCATGGTTCAAATCGTACTTATCTGACAGCCATCAGTTCGTAGCAGTGAATGAAGAGGTATCATATCGATCACAAGTGCAGTATGGAGTACCTCACGGCTCAGTACTAGGGCCGTTACTTTTCACGCTTTACATGTTACCCTTGGGAGATATTATCAGGAGACATGTTGTTAGCTTTCACTGTTATGCTGATGATACTCGGCTCTATATTTCCTCACGGCCCGGTGAAACACACCAAATTGAGAAACTAACGGAATGCATAGTCGATATAAAAAAACTGGATGATGAGTAATTTTTTACTGCTAAATTCTGAAAAAACAGAGGTGTTAATTATCGGACCTAAAAACCCCACATGTAATAACCTAGAACATTATCTAACACCTGATGGCTGCTCTGTCAATTCTTCTTTATCAGTCAGGAACCTAGGTGTGCTGTTTGATAGCAATCTTTCATTTGAAAGCCATGTTTCTAGCATCTGTAAAACTGCGTTTTTTCATCTCAAAAACATATCTAAATTGCGACCTATGCTCTCAACATCAAATGCAAAAATGTTAATTCATGCGTTTATGACCTCAAGGTTAGACTATTGTAATGCTTTATTGGGTGGTTTTTCTGCACGCTTGATCAACAAACTACAGTTGGTCCAAAATCTATGACCATATTAGCCCGGTTCTGTCAACACTGCACTGGCTCCCTATCAAACATCGGATAGATTTTAAAATCTTGTTAATTACTTATAAAGCCCTGAATGGCTTAGCTCCTCAGTACTTGAGCGAGCTCTTATAACACTATAGTCCTCCACGTCCACTGCGTTCTCAAAACTCTGGCCGTTTGATAATACCTAGAATATCAAAATCGACTGCGGGCGGCAGATCCTTTTCCTATTTAGCACCCAAACTCTGGAATAATCTACCTAACTGTTCGGGAGGCAGACACACTCTGTAAGTTTAAATTTAGATTAAAGACCCATCTCTTTAGCCTGGCTTACACATAACACACTAATACGCTTCTATAATTCAAATCCGTTAAAGGATTGTTAGGCTGCATTAATTAGATCAACCAGAACCGGGAACACTCCCCATAACACACAATGTACTCGTTACATCGTAAGTAGAATGGCATCTACGCTAATATTTGTCTGTTTCTTTCCTATTCTGTTTCTCAGTCCGTATCCGATCAGATGGTGGATCAGCACCAAGAGATGATGTCTACAGCCCTGATTGTCAGCAGAGACCAGGACACCTAGATGAGCCCCAGAGACATATCCCCAGCAAAGACCTCGATTAAAATACAATAAAACTAAAAATATAACAAAATTACTAAAAAAATAATAAAATACCTAACTACATAATACTAGTATTGTTAGAAATTGCAACAAAATAAAAAATAGAAATATAAACTTTTGAACTGCGGGTTTCGTCTGGCCAGAGGAGAACTGGCCCCCCGACTGAGCCTGGTTTCTCCCAAGGTTTTTTTTCTCCATTCTGTCACAGAGGGAGTTTTGGGTCCTTGACGCTGTTACCTCTGGCTTGCTCAGTTGGGGACACTTAATTTTCTAGTGATTATCGCCGATTTGATTGCACAGATACTATTTAAACTAAACTGAGCTAGACAATGACATCTCTGCATTCAATAATGAAATGCCTTTAACTGAAAATTGAGTGTTTAATCTTACCATTATACATTACTGACACTCTATCCTCCAATTTGATACTGTTAAGTGCTTTGACACAATCTGTATTGTTAAAAGCGCTATATAAATAAAGGTGACTTGACTTCTGCTTCTGTCAATGCCCTGTTTTTTGATCTGGTTTTATCCAAACAATTTTTAACAACAGGGGATTGTAAATCACACAATTTTAGTAAAAGTCAATGACTGGGAGACTTGAATGTTGCATTGAAAATCTGTTATGTACATAAGCATATCCAAAATGTAAAAGGTGGCCATCTGTCCAGTTTTAGGCCAGATAGTCTGGATTTGAAATACCATGGCTGTTTACCAGTGCAGCCGGACACTTGTTTGCTCTCCTTTTAAGATCACCACTATTTAATACTTTATTCAGTGGTGTATAATTAATAAATAAATTGATTAAAACATAGGCTAAACTTAACCTAATATTAAATGG
This sequence comes from Onychostoma macrolepis, assembly GCF_012432095.1. Taxonomy (NCBI): domain Eukaryota; kingdom Metazoa; phylum Chordata; class Actinopteri; order Cypriniformes; family Cyprinidae; genus Onychostoma; species Onychostoma macrolepis. Next base: position 8,281,984 of record NC_081175.1, on the reverse strand, counting down.
TGTACATTGTTGACACAATATTGTCAATATCGACTGTTTTTTCTCCAAAATAGTTGGCAGGGGGGTTGGCAGACAGGGGCCACTTGTGCTTTTAGGCCGGGGGCACAATTTTAAAATTCAACTCAACCTACTTTAAGTATTATTCATTCCGCCATTTTTCACCATGTCATGTATCACTGCAATCTCTAGAAGTAATCTATAACAATTTCAACTTAAATAAATGTTTCATCATGTCGGAGCAGCCACAATACCACTGTATAACTGATGTAGGCTTATGTCCCTACTGAAAACAAAACAATAAAACCATCACAGAAAATGTTTATGGTTTCCACTACAAATACCATTACAAACATTACAAACCATCAACTTTTAACTACTAAAGCCATTAAAAAATTGTTTTCTGTAGTGTGTTTTGGGACATATTCCATTAGGATTTTTTGGTTTGAACAAGCCACCAATAGAAGATGACCAATTACCAGTAGAGACCAACAGGGTCCATTACAGTTTCCAGTAAAACCATTAAAATTTTTAATGGTGTCTATTGTTTTTTTCATCAATATATTAATTTATTTCAAAATTAATATAAATGTTTTATTTTTATTTGAAATATTCCCAAAATATATCATGAAATATCTCGATTCTCCAATATGTGTATGTTATAAGTAAATGCATTTTGCACCTTTATAGATTATGTTAGATGATCTATAATGGGCGATGGGCAAAGCAGCCTAATAGTGTAATCTATTAACTTTGCATAAAAATCCGTCTTTTTACTTAAGTACCAGATATGTGTGTCATAGCATAACATATTTTCTGTCAGGACCACTATCGTCAATGATAAGATAAGATAAAATAAGATAAACTTTATTGTCCCGAAGGAAATTTGCTTTAGACACATACAATACGATATCTCTGCTGCTCTACACGAACAACACACCACACACATACAATACATGTAACAACCTGTCTCTGCCCCTCCCCACAATACACAGCGAACAGCCAAACTGCACCCAACCCACCATGCAACACACCACCAATCATCGTTTGCACACCCAGATGCGTTGAGAACAAAACAAACAAACAAAAATAAATAAATAAAAATAAATAAATAAAAATAACATTATAATTGTTGACCTCTAGCTAACTTATCATTTAATGCTTTAATGGACAGTGGGACAAAGGAGTTCTTAAAACGTTTAAGCCTACACTGAAGAACTCTGAAGCGTCTTCCCGAGGGAAGAAGTTGGTACTCAGAGTGGAGGACATGAGTGGGATCTGAAATAATTTTTTGAGCCTGTGTAATAACTGTTTCTTCAAAAATAGCCTGAAGTGTAGGATGCTGCTTAACTCCCAGAATTTTCATGGCTCTCTGTGTTAGGCGTGTAATCTTGGCTTTCAAGTGTGCACTGAGATTGCCAAACCAGGCTGAGATGCGATATCGAAAAATGCTCTCGATTACAGCATGATAAAAGAGAAGCAACACTTTCTGGTTAACACCAAAGACCCTCAACCTACGAAGAAAATACAATCGCTGTTGGACCCTAATGCACACATTTTCAACCTGAACACTCCATGTCAGTTTATTATCAATGTGGATGCCCAGATATCTGTAAGAGTCCACCTGGGCTATATTCTGACCATTAATGACCACTGGTAAGTGGTCTCCGATGGACCTGGGGTTAGTGCTGGGCGGTATGACCAAAAATTTATATCACGGTATTTTTCAAAATTATACCGGTTTCACGGTATATGACGGTATTTATTTTTTTCATGTATGACCGGGTGTTAACCACATTTTGTACTGATTGAGAGAGGAAAAACTGCAGTTGATTGACTCAGTTGATAGAATGCCCTATTTTACTGTCATGATGAGCGAATATTGTAGAAAAATTCCACACTAAATAGTGACTAAACACGACTCATTAATAGCCTGCATGTTAACCAGGAGTCACTCTCATTTATAATCGCGACATCGCCTGATAAA